>NW_019524946.1:103274-115951 GCF_002814215.2 Seriola lalandi dorsalis
GGGTGGGGGGGGGTGGGCAGATGGCAGGAGTGCTCCCTTTGGTTCTGTGCCATGTTGGTAAGATACCAGGATATGATGCCACAAGCTCTGAATCAATAGCACGTACACATGCACATGCACACGCACACACACACACACACACACACACACACACACACACACACACACACACACACACACACTACCGTGACCATCCCTCTTCACCATTATCTGACAGCAGAAGTGACTCGTGTACTGTTCTCACCACAGGATGTCTGCAAGTTCCATCACGTTTCATCCAAAATGTTTTACGTTCAGAATGAAATGAGACCGTCCTCATTTTCCTCACATTCCTCATCCTACAGAGATCCAACCTGTGGCCTCTCGGGTGATTTACAATCACTCACAACAGCAAGGTGACCTTCCTGTCGGAGAGGCAGGTCTGTTTGAATCAGGATCGAAGAATTCTAGTCGAAAACTGTGGAGTCTATTGTTCAGAAAACAGGATATCTAACCTTAAGGAAGCAGAAGTGCAAACAGCAGGGCTACTACGAATTCTGTGAACACCCATTCTTACACAACATTCCTGTATATTTTCAGACTGAGTCATCATCAAATGTGCAGCTTATATGCGATACAGAAATCAAGAAAAATAAAACATAAGTTAATGCAGAATTAAAAGCATCCTCTACAGTTCAGCTGTAGCAAGGATAAACTCACTGACAGCTGGTCAGGGTCTTTCTGCAGGTCTTCATCCAGTATCATCCTCTGCTGCAGCTGACACTGTAACATCATCTACTGTAACTCACTATATCGTCTTTTTTTTTAACATCTCGGCAAACACACATCCCACCGACCATCTCGTATATTAGTCACGTTGCCTAAAATGTGTTTTTTAGCTTCTACCTTCATGTCTAATGATTCCCTCTTTATTTCTGTCTTTCACACTGCAACAATAATCTGCAACTATTCAAATAATAATCAAATAATCATACTAAGGAAAAATTCCAGACATTTACTGTTTCCAGCTTCTCAAATGTGAAGATTTGATGCTTATTTTTGTCATGCATGAGCTGAAATGGATTATCTTTGGATTTTGGGCTGTTGGTTGAATGAAGGGCGTCACCTTGGGCTGTGGGAGATTGTAACGGACATCTTTCACTACTTTCTGGCAGATTCAATAATAATAAAATAATGATAGTCGCAGCCCTACAATTTTGTGAACACAACTTGCCCGCTAAAGGAGCAGAGCAGGTAGCCTTACGTGGCAATTTCAGGGGTCTTGATTATGCAAATGATCCAATCTCAAAAAGGCACACCTCCTCATGAACAGGTGGCTTTCACCGGGTTAAAATTAGCAATTCATGAGTCTGCCCAGTTAAGAGAGTTTGTTGCGGCACTGAAAAGCTTTCATGTTACGTCTATAACAGCGTCGACTTTAGCGAGGCCAAGCAGCGAATGCAGCCTCATTCTCTGGCTACAGCTTTGAGACTTAAACCTTATTAAAAAAAATGTTTTTGTGAATCTGACACCGTGTGGAAAAACAGAACTACTACTGTAGTAGTTTCACATACGTTGCACGAGTATCACAGCATCTGTTTTTGTGTCACCCTGACAGTAATGCAGGGTATGCACTTTTCCACACAGCAAGTCAATGGGGGTGGGGGGGGGCATGTTCTTGTGGATTATTTTCCATATTCTGAGGCAAATCACCATCCACTACAGCAGAGTACAAAATAATAACATGTACTGAAAATACTACAGCTCGCATGGAGAAACTACAGAAGAAACTCTTCTCAGTCCTGTTGCTATTACACTTAAGTCTGAACTAACCTCGACCCCCTGAATCACTCACAGACTCATGTTAAGCTCATAAAACGTCCGGGTCTTATGGGAAATGGTCTTCATTAAAGGCTTTTAATATTATAAATACTAAATAAACAACAATATTAGATCATTTTTATAAAACTACCATCCGTATCTAAACACATGAAGCCCGCAGAATGACAGACTGTTGAGAGAGGCTCTGTTCGGAGGCTGGGTTTTGAGTTGTTAGCGTCATTACACATGTCAGTGGGATTGTGAATGAGGTTTTCTTACATCTGGAACAGAACCCGCACCTTCTGCTTTCACTTCAGCTCTCTATTGAGGAATTGTGACCAAGATATGAGGGACGTTTAACTGAAAAACAACATAACACTAAAATTCAAACAGGAAACTTCAATTGAAAATGAACACCTAACGATAATTAGTGCAATAAAAAGGGAAAAATCTCCTTTGTTTACCAGTATTAATCTAGCATGGCTCAACTGTATGGCAGTTTGTCGTTACTTCCTGTCCAGTGTGTACATATAGCTGTCATTATATTTGTGAAACGCTAAAACAAGACTGTAAATCAGTCCTGTAGATGTGCTGGAAAAGCTCCTATATCATCTCCTTTAGCAGCAGAGCCTTTGCTGGATATTTCGGGCAAAACAATGCGTTCAGGCTCGACTTGAAAACAGAGGCTGATAACGATGAACATCTGAGAGCAGTGAAACACAGACAGGCAGACAGGCAGCAAAGGGCAGCCTGCTTAACAAACATCAAAGAGCACACAGCTGGCAAAATCCACCCCCATCCAGCCCTCTTACCCTCTCACATGGCCCACTTCCAGCTTTAACCTCTGCTCATTCATTACCCAATCAACATCACCAGCACTCATCATATCCAGTCGCTCAACATCCAGCCTTTAATAACCCACATTTCAAGGTTTTTTAAGTATCTTAAACTCATTCAGTTTCTGCGTTTAGGTTGGTTTTTTTTTTCACCCACTCTTCACCATTATTTTCAGCTTTCCAGTACTTTATGACTCAACCAGTCTAAGACGTATGAGGTTATGAATGCCATAACAAAATGAAGAAATTAGGGCTGCAACTAATAATTATTTTCAGTATCTATTAATCTGCTCATTATTTTTGAGGTTAATCAATTGATCATTTTGTCTTTGAAATGTCATAAAATAGTTAGAAGTGCCTGCTATAATTTCCCAAAGCTCAAGATGATGTGTTCAAACTGCTTGTTCCAAGATCATCAGTTTATAATGATTATGGGACAAACAAAAAAGAGTCCAATCAAAACATCTGAGAATCTTTCACCAGAAAAACTGACTAAAACGACGAATCCATCATCAAATTATTGACAAATCAATTGCTCAACTACTAGTTGCAGCTCTATAGGAAATGAAAACATGGATATTATATTTGAGGAAGTGCAAATGTTAAGTGAAGTGAAGCAGGAAAATCTCCATGAAGAATGAATGGAGCAGCCAACTCAGGCCTCCAGTAACACAAACCGTTTCATTTAAATCACTCAGTATGTAAAGTGTGTGATTTTTTAAAAAAAGAAATAAGCTAAAAAGAAACAACTGCAAGATGAAATGGAAAGAAAGAAATAAAAAGAGGAGGAATAATAATAAGAAACATGTCAAATGTTCTGGAAATGAATTTTTAAAATGCCCTTCAAGGGAAATCCACTTCTAAATATAAAATGTAAAAGCAATAAAGACAATGAGAAGATTGCACAGAAAGGACTTTGAGGGGAAAGGTTTTTACCTTCATGTCGTTCATGATGAGCTGGAAGAGCCCTCCCAAGGCGCTGCATTCCTTCTCTATACCCGCATCCATTTTTCCACAGGCTCGGAAAAAATCCTCCTCAACTTCCCAACACGCAAACTTTTTACCTCCCCCCCAAAAAAAAAAAAAAAAAAAAAAATCCGGCCAAGTTTTGAAATACTCCAACAGAAGAATCAATAGAGGCTCTTTTATTTAATATGGAGGGGGGGAGTTACAACACCCCGGGGGCAAAGTCCACCTTTAAAAAAAGAGAGAGAGACCAGCAGCGGAAAAACGAGGAAAAAAAAAAAAACACCGGAGTAAAATCCAGGTCGGAGAAGCCGGAGACTCACTAACGTTAGGCTTCAGTCAGCCGATGCTACCGGCCGGCCAACTTGATAAACGTCCGAAAAACCACCACATCATGACTGAATCATGGAGCAGACTGTCTGGAAAAATGTCTGACAGGTTTTGTTTCTTAACTTCAGCCCCGGCTGCTTTTAGTCCCGGGTGAAGGGAAAACACAGCTAGCCGCGGGGAGCTAACTTGGCTAGCTAGGTTAGCGTTAACTCCGTTAGCAACCTGTGACTGTGAGTGTGAGTGTGTGTGTGTATATGTGTATGTGTGTGTGTGTATGGCTCTCCAAACGAAAACACACACATACACAGCCCGCGATCAATTAAGTCCGCCGAAATAAATCGGTACTGCTCTTGTCTGGCGTCCGGCTCGGATGTAAAATCTCCCGCTCGTTGTTTTTCAGAAGTGAATCCGAGCGATTTCACGTTGTTTTCCAGCGAGTTTTGACGAAAGAACCGGCCGTTTCCCTTCCCTCCGGTTACTCCAATGGGAGTCCTGACCTGAAGTGAATGAGTGTCTCCCCGAGCCCCGCTTCAAGTTAGCCGCACTGACGAACCGCACATCCGGCCGAGAATTTCAAAATTAAAGCCTCCAAGCTCGATAGATAGATAGATAGATAGATAGATAGATAGATAGATAGATAGATAGATAGATAGATAGATAGATAGATAGATAGATAGATAGATAGATAGATAGATAGATAGATAGCTGTCTTATGCATGAGCTCTTCTCCACTGCTCTGGATTTAGTATTTTGAGGAGTAAGAATAAAAATAATTTTAATATAAGGACATTTCATTCTGACTGTGTGTTCATGTTTATGACTGGTTTGTTGTTGTATAGTGTTTGACAGGCTGTGTGATTGAGGCATGTTTGCATGGTATATATCAGGTTGTGTATAATGCTATGATGATCTCAGTGTGGTGCTTGGTAGCTGTCTATCGTAATTAAGTGAAGTTACATTTTTTTTTAGATGAAAGTAAGAACATGTTAAAGCTGCTAGTAATTGTATTAATAATAATAATAATAATTATAATAGAAAATAAATAAAATTTTTATCTCTTCTTGCCTGCACATCCACCAACTATGAGGGATATATTGACCATTAGTAAACATTGTAAAATAACCTTAGTACAGCATTAAGATAATTTCTGTGCCACTTCAAAATGAGCACTGGCCTCAACCTGGCCACTTCTATGAAACCTGTCTCACTTATCACCACTACATATAAGAGCATTTGTATTGATAAAAAAAAAAAAAACAATTTGACACTGATAAATGCTGTTGTTTATTTTAATAATTTTCCTCCATTTTAAAATGACCGTCTTTAAGCTTTTATTTTATTTTCTATTTTAGTTTCCTGTTGGCGGTGAGTTCGGTGAACTTTACGCTGCCATGTGTGTGTGTGTGTGTGTGTGTGTGTGTGTGTGTGTGTGTGTGTGTGTGTGTGTGTGTGGATGGTGGAGGTATGTTGTGTGTGGAAAACGCGGCTGTCCGGCGGGGCGGAGCTACAGAGAGCAAAGTAAAAGAGTTTGTCCAAACGGAAGAACATACTGAGACTTTACTGAAGCAGAGGTGAGAAGGAGAAGGGAAGCAGAGTGAAAGTAAACAGCTGCCAATTCACACAGGGAATCAGAGTAAACTCCTAATCCTCTCAGCGGTGTTGGTGCAGCATTAAACAGCAACTGGATACAGAGGGAAAAAAATACACATATAACCAGAGGGTAAACAGAGGTAATCACTAAATGCACTTTTTAGCTATTAAACCCAAACTATTTCATAAAACAATCAAATAAAAGGTATGAAATGTAATTGGATGTGCAAACTAATGGTATGTATAATTTTTAATGTACAAAAATACCTCATGCAAAGTGGAAATATGAAAAACAAACTGTATATTGAAGAACAAAAGGAGGGAAGAGTTCAGTGCTTCCCAATACAACAGCACAGGCCCACGAAACATCTGCTACAAGACCACAAGTAAATTATATAATTAGGGGGAAAAAGCTGAATAAAATGCATGTAACTTTACACCCTGTTTTTGCTGTAATGACCTTGAACTTTGCAGAGTACGTCTGTGCTGCATTTTTTCCACATTTCTCCTGAGTTTGAGCCAAACGAGGTCATCAGTATGCAGGTAGGCAGCCGAAGTCGCCCACTGTCAGTGTTGATCACGCTGGTTTCTCTGGGAGCTTGTGTGACCTACATTTACCCTCAGGGCCACAACAGGCGGTTCATACAACGTGTTATCTGAACATGGGAGAAATCAAAACGTTCATACCTGATCCCAGCGTCACACGGAGTGAAAAGTGTTGCCATCAGACAAGCCAGAAATTGGGATGTGGGGCATTTGTGTTTAGGTAACAGTTTTTAAACAGCACACAGTATAAATATTTGATGGATTGATAATAATACACTATAATGTAGTTACAAGCAGATATAAGAGTGTAGATGGTTGATACTGGTGTGTTAACAGGTAAAAAAAAAGAGCTGTGATCATATAGAATATGTCAAGGTAAACAACATCGCCAAGGCTGTGGATCATTTAATCTGCCAAATGAAACTTTTTGACCATGAAGATATTGTCGGTGGTTAGTTGCTAGTAACTTAACGAACATGTGATGAGGCAGACAGGAACAAACGCTGGATGGTGGAGAAAAAAACAAAGAAAACTCAGGAACTAATGAGAGACGTGGCTTCACACTACAGAAAAATGTGGTCTCACTATTTGGCAAGCACTGTTGCCATTTATGTGTTATAACAGCTTATAAATGGTTTATAAAGTGTTTACAAGCTAATGAATGAACTAGTTAAAACCATTCATATATCCTTTATGAGGGTAGTCTTATTAGAATATCTTATCTATCTTATATCAGCTTTAAATTCTATTGTAGTGAATTAAAACTCTATTAAAAGTGTATATGCTGCTCATTAATGTTTAACGGTGGGCGGGTTCATGTGTGGACTCTCCACTGAGTCGGTTCTTTTGTAATTCTGTCTTCATCTGTAAAAAGGCAGCGCAGAGTGGAAGTGACAGGAAACCACAGCTACATGACCCACTAATGATAACATACAGCTGTAACTGAATCCCACTTTACCAGAGACCCACTGTTCATATCACGCAGCCACCAGCCGATAATAAACACAAAGCTTTCACACTCCGCGTGCGTCACAGTGAATTTTACTGATTCGCCAGGCAACAAGCTGAGTCACAGGAACAGCAGACTTCCTACCGGTCCGGTTACCACGGCAACCAGCATGCCACAGGGGTGTTTGCGTGTGTTTGGACATATGCGTGTTTTGCTGAGTCACGGGACCACATCCAGCTTACCCACCAAACACCAGAGTGGTTTCTATGGAGACCAAAGCATCAGAATAATCCAAATATTATAAAACAATAAATCTTTAATGTTGTTCTATTTTTTAAAACTGGGATCTGGTCCAGCCAGTGATTTGATTATATATAGAATAGAATAAAATAAAATAGAATAGATGCCTTTATTTGTCATTGCACATCTGTACAATGAAATGTAGTGCATCTCCTCAGTGGTACATACAATTTAAACAATATAAGATCTAATTAAATAAACACACATATGAAGCATTAGTCACCACACAAACAACATACACACAAGGATAAAACAAGTGTAAATATAAAAAGATCAATAATATAGGCCCTTAATAATTTCTGTAGCTAGATTAATTGTTGTTATTGGAAGTGATTGGGACTGGACACATTGGCTCTTTAAGGTATCACCTGCCTGTTTACACTCGGCAACAGGTCTGTGTCATATGATCAACACTGAACTGGATTTAATTCATTTTAAGCCCAAAAGGTTTGACACTCAGGCTCCAGGCCAGAGCTCAGGCCTCAGCGCTGCGTTTCGTTTAAATCAACAGTGACACCTGCCGACCAGAGGCACCAACTGACACTGAGGTGAGAGCAACACAGCGGCTGGGGATACGTAGTGTGTGTATGCTTTTAATTTTCTGTTTGTATGACTCATTATAATGTTTGAATCACAAACGATATTTTTTATTCAACTAAACTGTAACAAGTTTCCAATCAAGCAGCAATTTTTTGATGAAATGTCTGAATGAACCAAGAGAAACATCAAGAAAAGTCTGTAGAGCTTCATATTTTATTACAATTTCATCAGAACAGGACAATTGTCAACAATAAGGTTCTTATGTACAATCAAGGCAGTGACCTGGTTCAGTACAGGTGAGCTGCACCTTCAATCAAAGATGGGTTTGTACTTTCAAAAAGCCACAAGGGGTAAAAAACAAAGGAAAACAAAGTACAGTATAAAGACTGTAATATAAAAGTACCATCTGTTTGAAGTTCTCATTTTGCTGCAGCGATGTGGAAGTAAGAATCAGACTTAGTTCAATGAACTTTTACAGTAGATTGTTCTGATCACACCAGAAAGTGATGCAGCTTTTTTTTATGTGACATATTTTTGTTTTTATAACAACACTGAATCAAACCACATAATTTGAAATGGCCTTTTATTGCGCATGCAGAGAATAAACTCTAAACCAGTGGTTCCCAACCTGTGAGCTGGGGCCCACTGGTGGACCGCAAAGGTACTGCAGGCGGACCAACAAATTATTTGCATAATAGTACATTTTTTGAAAGGATGTGATTTCATAAAAAAAAAAATTAAAATACATATAATTAATATTCATATATATATATATATATGTGTGTGTGTATATATATATATAATTAATATATTACTATACATACAAAATACATAAAGTTAAAAAATGTTTTAAAAGGAAATGATCTTTACATTTTTTTAGATGTCCTCTCATTGTTTTTATTTTTCATGTTAAGGGTGGTTTGCTTTCTCAGTTTGATTGTGCGCTAAAAGATGACATCATCTTTTAGCGCACAATCAAACTGAGAAGAGAGTCAAGAGACGGACGGTGAATCAACAAGTGAGTGTTTGTAGATTGTGTCTATTTGTCACTGAAACAGTTTCACCACTGGAAACAGTAAAAGTCAGTAAAAGTGTTTTCATTTAATCAACAAAAGATTCCAGTGTAAAGTAAATAAGGGTTGGATATGAGTAATGTCAAGTCAAGTTTTTGTGCTTATGCTGTATATACTGATCTCTCACTGTAAGTCACTGTCAGAAGATAACCTGTAAATACCTGATTATCAATGTCAGCTCTGTCATCTTCAGCAAATTAACTTGGCAGGTTGATTTCAAAGGGTGAATAACTGGTTCAAATCTTCAGTCCCATGTAAATTTCTAAAATACAAATTATACTGTAAAAATAGCACTGACAAAATGTAATGTAATATACTACAATCCAACTCCCTTCTCTTTTTTATAGAGGTTGGCCTGAGGATCATAAGAAATTAAATATTCTTCTTCTTCTGTTTTACTGATTCTACACGACTTGTGTTTCACTTGGTGTTTGGTTTGTTCGACTTTTGCTCTTGACCTGATTTTCAAATTTCAAAGTTTCTGTTCCTAAAACCAAACAAATGGTTAATTATTCTCAGACATTTGAAAGATATAATCGATGAAACTATCATGGCGAGAACTACATTATGCTGCGTCATCCCCTCTGTACTTTGGCCTGAAAGATGCAAAGTTTTAACCCATTAAGAACCAACTTGACCTTTTTAAAAACTTAAACATCCTGCGTGCACAAGAAACTACATGTTTCTGTGTCACTGGTTCGGTATAAGATTAAAGCAAAAACACCGAACAGAGAAACACAACAGAACAGTTTGGCTGAGAAACTGTTTAATAGAAACCAACAGACAAGCGAATATTGAAAACTTGTATTTGACTGTTACACAGGGAAGATTATGTCGGATACATGAATCGGCCCATTCATACAAACAAGACGGAAAAACATCTGCAAATAAGTTGTTAAAAAAAAAAAAAAAAAGAGAGAGACTGGACATGATTTTTACTTCGTAACAAAAGCGACATTCTCGTTCTGCTGCGGAACAAGATCTACAGTACATAGACTCGATATAAAAGGTACTGGTGTGGATAATGTGTCTTAAGGCACCGTGGCTCCTGTAGGTCAGAGTTCACTGTTCATCGAGGCTTCAGGTCAGAGCTAAATAAAGATTTAACCCTTATATAAAAACATATGTCACATAATAAGAACGTAGGATGCTCATTTTAAAACAGGGGTTTTATTTTTAATTCAACTTTGTGAGTAGTTGAACTGAAACAATTAGCCAGTTAATTAATTATCTTTTTATTTTATTTTATTTTATTATTATTTTAATTGTTTTTTTACACAAAAATATGATCTGGTATGAGAAACTGAATATCTTTTGGTTTTTGACTGACTGTAAACAATGTGAAGATTTCAGATTCTCTTTTGGAAACTTGTGATGGACGTTTTTATTGTATAGATCACAGTTGATTCATTTATTGAGAAAATGATCAGCAGACTAATCAATAATGTAAAAATTGTTAGTTGCTGCCGTAGGTCTGGGCATCAGTTATACTTTACAGTACTAAGGTAGAGTAAGGACTATAATGTTTTGTTTTTTACTTTTAGTTTGTAATTCAGAACTTAATAGTGAAAACAACTGTTTATCTTATATGTTAATATATTATAAGTAAATGTTAAACCTGACTGACTGAAATCTGCAGATCCAGCCTGAATCTAATGTAACAGACTGTAGCAAGAAAAACTGCCAACACATTAAAGGACTGTGATATGTCTGTATTTTTCTTACTGTCGGAAAAAATCCCACCAAAAAAAGACTAAAACCAACAATAAATTGATCCTACTAACAGGTGTTAGTTATCTTGTTACATCTCCAGTGTCCAAAGCTTTTAAAACAGCAGCGAGACACGGCTTTGCACTGGATGACATCATCACAATCAACACACACTGTACTTTATTTTACCTCAATCCCACATACGCCGTCCTGCTTCTGGAAATACTCACATGAACACCAATCGTGTATTAATCCGCCGCTGAAAATAGTCCCCCCCCCCCCAAAAAAAAATGCTCCATATCCTACATTAGACATTCAGACTGGTTTTTAAAGCTTCATTAAGAACCAGTCGACTCGGAGCTGAGTGTCACAGACAGGGAAGAAATATAGAAGTTGTTTTTTCATGGGATTTTTTGACAGTAAGAACAAATAGTAACAAGTAACATTTTAAATCAAACTGCTTCTCGTCACTCATCACCTTAGGTCAGGTGTACTGGGAGCTGTTATTGCAGTGTGTCGGGTGCTTGAACTTTTGCCTTCACCTCATCATTTTTTTTTCCACAGATAAATGACATTAATTTTAAAAAAATGAGTGTGAATCTTATTTTGAAAAGAATCAACAGAAGTCTGTGCTGTTAACGTCTTCAATTAAGATTTCTCAGAATCATTTAAAAATTGCTCTAAATATAAATTGGATGTAAACCATAAAATATTTTCTTCACTAGCAGCTGAATCTGCAGCGATTTGCCTGTTTGGCCTCAAATCCTGACAGAAATTTAGCCGCGACGTACGTAATTATGACATCATCCTGTAACGCGACTGAATATTTACAGTATGTGTCCAATCTAAGGATGAATGACATTAAATCTTATTTACATTGGGACAAATATTCAACAGCAATAAGTGATGAATTTGTGTCAAACTCTGTAATGAACGTTTTGTACAGGCATCTTGACGTAATAAATTACATCTGAAATCAACCTGATTTCAATTTGCACTACATTATTTTTCTCCTGTGATTTCCTTTAAAAGCAGAATTTGCTCTGTTATTATTACAAGCTAGAGAAGTGGTAGATTCATGAGGAAATAACACCCATTAATACTACACTAATGCCAATAGGGCTTTAAAACGATTAATGCTATTGTTATTATGTTATTGTTATTAATGTTCACAGTGGCGCCAAACGCTGATGTTTCAACAGCTGCAAATTAAACATTTCCAGTAAGAATTAGAAAAAATATATATATATTTTTCTCTTTTGTTATGATACG
This sequence comes from Seriola lalandi dorsalis, assembly GCF_002814215.2. Taxonomy (NCBI): domain Eukaryota; kingdom Metazoa; phylum Chordata; class Actinopteri; order Carangiformes; family Carangidae; genus Seriola; species Seriola lalandi. The sequence continues at coordinate 115,187 of NW_019524946.1, forward strand.
TATAAAATCTTTTCATAATCATCAGAGATTTACAGTGATATCAGGTAGGTCGAGTTGCGTGTTACATGACAAATCATGCTGACATAGAAAAATAGAGCACCACAGATTCACAGAACAGCAAACCCTCAACATACAAACAACCACATAGAAAATAATATAAAGGAAGAAGCAGGAATTCATTTCGAACCAAGTCGTTTTGGTGACATGAGCTTTGTATGACAGTGTAGTGTTAAACAGCTAACAGAAAAATACATTTCTAACTGTGGAAACATGTTAATGATCCTCGTCGTACATTAAAATAAAAAAAAGAAGTGAGGCTGACGGTTAAACTCAAACCTGGAAGTTACTGAGCGATAAGAAACCACAGCTGATGCTGTAACGTTCGCTTCACTCAAGTTTATCTGGATTTATTTCTCATTCTTCTCTTTCTCGTTACTTCTTCTCTTCTACTCTCTCTATCTTATTTAACTCTCTCTGATTCCTCCGTGTCAACTCCAGAAGTTAGAAAATGTCCATGCACCATTTACAGGTTATGATTGGTCATTGGATTTGTACCAATAGGAAAAAATCCACTGCAGGATATAAATAATAGAAGCCAGGCACAAAACTCATCTGTTCGACTGCGTGAGCCCGAATATCCTGAAAAATCCAGTAACTGTCACTTAGAGGTGAAACATCACAACACATCCCAGCAGGCGGACGTCAGCGTAACGTCACACAGATGTTGGACTCTATTGTTGCACAGAAATGAAATGAAAATGAAAA
>NW_019524946.1:116967-118092 GCF_002814215.2 Seriola lalandi dorsalis
GAGGAAGGGCTGGAGTGGTGATGGAGGTTCTGGGCGTGGTCCTGTGGTGGAGGACTCGGCTGATGCTGCTGCTGGATCATCATCTGGTGAACCTGGAGGCCGGACAGGAAATAGTTAGATGTAACTTAAGTATTGAACCTGAAGTCACGATTTGTTGCCACAAAGCAGAAAAATAATGATCAGAATTATCTATTAGTTGAGTTTGTGATTGGTCAGAAAGCAGGAAATTCATTACCAGTCAATTAGAGAATCAATTAACTGTTACATCATTAATCAAACATGTGACTTTTCAGCAGGTTGTAATAAACAGGCTGGTAGAGGCTGGGACGCTCTCCTTTCCTTAAATACTTCACACATGAAATTTCTTGGGTCATTGGGTCAGGAAATGAAAATCATTCTTTATCAAGTTACTAAATATTGGAAAATTACGCCACAACTAACAATTATTTTCATTATTGATTAATCTGCCAATTATTTTCTCAATGAATCAATGAGTTGTGAACCCAAGGTCTTTAAATGTCTTGTTTCTTCTGACTGACCCAGAAAGAGTTTCTGGAACCAGAAATAGTTTCACATTTTTGCTTGAAAAAATTTAAATTATCAAACTAGTTACAGATTAATTTTCCTAGCGATCGACTAATGGATCAATCGACTGATGATGAGCGGCTGCAGGTTTCAGAGTCTCCTCACCTTGTGGTACTCTGGGTAGAGCAGTTTGGGCAGCTGGTTGAAGATGAGGCCCGGGTCGGTGACCGAGCGTCTGAAGGCGTGGTACACGGGCGTGTTGAGGTGGTGGGCGGCCAGCACTGCGTCGGCCGCCGTGAGCCCCGCTCCCACCACGAGCACCGGGTCTGACGACTGGTCGAGCTCACCGTGAGAGATGGCGGCCTCCAGCTCCCAGAAGGAGTGGCAGACGAAGGGCAGGGACTCGCCCTCCACGCCCAGCCTGGCCGGGATGTCGTGCGTCCCCGTCGCCAGCACCACATTGTGGGCCAACAGGGAAAAAGGCACCTCCTCCGAAACAGAGGAACCATCTAGCAGGAAGAGGGGGGAGGGGGAGGAGGGGGGGTTATTAGGTGTCACTTTCTTTAATTTTTAAACAACATACAACAACATTAATCAGAA
>NW_019524946.1:118236-119485 GCF_002814215.2 Seriola lalandi dorsalis
TGGCAAACTGACACTGTGGCGTTTAGCAGACGTTTGGTTTTGAATGTCGGTATTTCACATGTGAAGGTGTCACTTTGGAAAATGTGGGATTTTGTTTACTGAACACCCTTAAAACTTAAAACCAACCAAATATCAGCTGTCGTCAGTATTCTACGTCAAATTGGTGTAAGACGTTGTCATGACATTGAATTGTAGTCACCCGACGTTATATATCGGTACATATACCGAAATATCAGCATCTAATGACGTTGGCGGCCTGCTGGGATCCAGTTATGGTGAAGAGTGACTCCAGGCGGTAAACGTGTATCTTTCTTGCATCGTGATTTGGCGGGAGCGACCCAAAGGCGCCATCTGTCTCTCCTCCATCGCGTCCTCCACTACAGCGTCACTGTCTTAATCTCCAACTTACTAACGTTCGGTTCTGTTGGATCCTACCAGCTCAACTGTCTGCGTTTCTCAAGCTGCTTCAGGAGGCGTCACACCGGCTCTACGCCAGATCTAAGACGATACCAGACCCATCAAAAACCAGTGCACGTCCCGCTGTAGGGAGCACTTGTTGCCTGTTTCCCGCCGTACAACACGTCAGCAGCATGTTTGGTTTTCTGGAAAAACATGACCGGTGGCTTTTGTTCGCAGCAGTTCCAGTTTCATCTCGATTGGATCAGAGTACGTCGGTTAGCTTAGCTTGACCTTTTAGTCCAAGAAAACCTGCTACAAGTCCCGGACACAGAGCTCCGCTTCTGTCTGTGTGGTCACCTGTCTGTCCACCCATTTGTCCATTAATCTGTCTGTGGCCACACCCCCTTCTCCTCTTCCCTCTCCCTCTCTTTGTCTCTTGGCAAGGTCGCTAGCGATAGCCAGCGCGCCTCCCTTCAGGAATCTCACAAAGTTCTCGCCAACTAACGGCCCCATGGCGTACAAGCCGGGCCCCTCTGCTGCAACCACGTTGTTCGTGAACGGGTCCACCTCGATCGGGTTCCTTCGGCATGTGATTGGCTCTGAGGGGTTGATGCCGAGTGGACGCCCGTTGTCGTCCAGAAAGGAAAGGTTGGGGTGGGCGCCGATGAGAACCAGAGCCTTGGAGACCTGGACCACCGTCCGCCGGCCGGAGTCCGACTCCAGGACGCACTTTCGGTCAGGTCTGAACTCCACGACCCTGTGACGCGGGAAGCTGAGGTAACCTGGGTAGGAGGAGGGGGATGGAGGGAGGGAGTAAGGGGAGGAAGGGCTGGAGTGGTGATGGAGGTTC
>NW_019524946.1:120786-127321 GCF_002814215.2 Seriola lalandi dorsalis
ATCAGCTGTTCTACTCATGTCATGTAAATGATTTGTTCCGCTGAGTCATTTGAAAAACAAATTAAGGAGCGAGAGTAACACACGGACATCTGTGATCTGTGGCTCCTATTTATTTATACAACACTTCCGTGTTTATGTCTGGTCGTCCTGTTGTGTAAAGAAAAGTTGACTTGACTTTTATAATCACAATGCTTTCTCTGTCTGACATGAGTCCAAACAGAAGTTTAATCATGAAGTTTAATCATGAAGTTTAATCATGAAGTTTAATCATGAGAGGTTCAAAGCCCCGGGGCCTAAACTGGGAACCGGTGACTTTATCACTGGAGTTCAGATAATGTCCTGTCGTGTGACTCAGTGGTGTCACGTCTTAAACCCACAGATGTATCAGATAAAACTACAGTAAAACTTAGGTTGTACATTACTGTTATTTTCTTTTAACATGCCTGCAGGTTATTCAACTGCAGACTGTCAGCAGGCCAACAAGAAGGCCAACACTTCTCAAAGATAGAGACACAGGTGGCTGGAAGTGGAATACAAAAGCAAAACATTTTCTTATTATTAAAGTATTAAAGCTGCGGACAAGCCTCTCGTGTCCTGTGGAGCTAAATTAGCTGGTTTTACGTTGGACACACCTGCGCTTGTCTCTCATCCAGTCCTTCAGTTTGAGTCCGGGAAGCTCCATCCAGTTCGCCAGGCTCAGCGTGAGCATGGAGCCCTCCATGGCCTGGGAACAGCACACACGCAGTATTGTTTACAGCTACAGTCATGCTCACCTTGTGTGATCTGTCAAAACAAATGTACTTAGCAGACATTTTGGCAATGTGTGCAAAAAAGGCAGGTGACAAAGGAAAACAAAGCTTACATGCACACATGACCAAAATGTCTGCTAAGTACATTTATTTTCATATTCATGGAGTCAAACAAAGACCCTGTTCTCTAACCGGTTTTAGCATGTCAAATACAATATTAACACTTTCATTATTACCAATTTAAAACAAGATATCCCTCCACTGTGCTGTAAGCTGAGGGTACGTCAGCACGTGGGTTAATATGCTCAACTGGAAAAATATAAATATAAAATAAATATATTATATAAATATATAAAATAAAGGCCAGTTTGTCAAACTTGTCAAACATCAAAGCAGACTCGTGTGAATAATCAATAATCTGTGTATAATCGTAGATTGCAGCTACATACATGCCAGGCTCCTCCAGGCGGACCCTTCCCCAGCACCAGGTGTGGGGTGGCTCGCTCAGGCTCGTATCTCCATTCCAGCGGAGAGGTGTGGTCCAGTCCGAAGTCACTGTCGGGGAGCAGCAGCGAATCGAAGAGCACGGCCACGGGATTGGACGATCGCCCCTCCAGCCCCTCGCACAGGTACTCCAGATCCTGGAGAGAGAGAGAGAGGGCGAGAGACGCCGTGAGGCTCTGCTCACTTCCCTGATCCTTCACTCTACAGATAAAACTTTACCTCCATCTTTTTAAACACCAACCTACTGTACGTGTGTGTGTGTGTGTTCATGCAGGTGTTACCTGCTCCAGCAGCGACAGGTGAGGCTGCTCTCCCAGCTTGCTGTGCAGCAGGGGGTTAGGGTGCGACGCCTCAGGTGACAGGTAGGGGGTGTAACCTGACAACAGGTATGACAGACAGATCCCTGATGGGCCGTTACCTGAGAAACGAACAGAGAAACACACGGAGACAGACGGAGGTTAGTTTCTAGCTGCACCGATGATCCACATTAAGCTCTGGTAGATGTTCATGCTGTGTGCATATTGTGTCTCTGTACTGGGTTACCATGGTTACAACTGTCTTAAAAATACTTTTCATAATCACAACTGTAAAACTTCTGTAGACAGAAAGCATGTTGTGTGACCGCTGCACAACTTCACTGTCTAAGGTTTTGAAACTTGTCGCTAATAAAATAAATTCCTCCAGCTGTGATAAAGACACAGCAGCTAAATGTAAATAACACGAAGATCTACAGCGAGAAAATACTGTACACAATGAAACTGCACAGTCACTGACTTACTACAACCGCAGCATGACTCAACAAGCTTTAATATCAAATATTAACCCACACACGCCAATGACTCAGCATAAACACACACGCACACACACACACGCCGCACACACACACACACACACACCGTAATAACTCTTACTCAGCTGTTCATGATGACTCATGGATTATCACACTTTCACTTTTTAAGTCACCGACTAAATGTTTTAAGACAAAACCTCTTCTGCACAGAGAAAAATAAACATCTAGATTTGTATTTATTATCTTTAAAGCAGGATATTTAGCCTTTAATCTGTAAACAGTTCACTCATAAGGTCGTGGTGCGTCGTCTCTCCTCTGGTGAGCTACTAACCTGATTGGCAGCCGTACAGCAGGAGTGTAAACACACACTCTTAAGGCCTCACAAACATTCAGGATTCATTCTCTGTCTCACACTTTCATGCAACACCTCGGTCTGTGGTTAATGCCAACACTTCCTGTCTATGTAGCATTTAGCATGTGAGCAGTTATTAGCAACGTGTGCAAACCTGTTGTTTCACTGTGAAGCCAGGGGTTGTTTCATAAAGACAGAGGTTTTAATACTGATCCTTCTATTACAGATGTTTTCCCACAGCTGGATGAAAACCCTCCTGACTCACTACTGTGCCGCTCCTTCTTAATCCATCATGTTGAGTTTACATCTTAGTTGCCTGGTAATATAACAGTGTGAGAACTGTTAGAAGAAAGAAAGAAAGGCTCATACAACTACGCTTAATGTTAGTCGTCATAGCAACCACATAAACTAATCTAGTTGCTCCATTAAGCTTTCCCTCAGCAAAAAATGACAGTGTGCAACTATGCATGCATACGTGTGTGTGTGTGTGTGTGTGTGTGTGTGTGTGTGTGTGTGTGTGTGTGTGTGTTTCTTACCGATTATCACCACAGGTAAAATCTCTCCAGGGACAATTTCTTTGTCATGAAGATCCATGTTGACTGAGAAAAGAAAAACAATATTATTATTATTATTATTACTATTAATGCGACACCATCAGTCATTATTATATAAGAATGAGAACGTTGAATAACGGTGGATTAATTAATCATTAACAAGTCCTGTCACCAGTCACAATGGTCAGTCAGTAGATTTCCACTGAGCTCTCTCTCACACACACACACACACACACACACACACACACACACACACACACACACACACACACACACTTCTCCTCTCTGACCTCAAAGTTTAACAGAGCAACATGACCTCGAATACACAGACACTCAGATCCGGTGGTCACACACACACAGACACTGAACCACTGAAACATACAAAGTGTGTGTGTGTGTGTGTGTGTGTGTGTGTGTGTGTGTGTGTGTGTGTGTGTTGAAGGCAGAAATGAAAGAGGAAGACACAACAAATTCTTTTTAAAAATCAACATCAATCATTTCTTCTTTACTCTGATTTTTACTTGAGACTTGGCGAGTGAGTCGATAAACCAAAGAAAAATAGAAATATGTGAACGTTGCTGGCTCAACCCAAACAGCACAGGACAGAGACGATGCAAATATGTTCTGATATTTCCTGGTGTGAGTCGCCTGCAACAATAACGCATCTATTCGTTCCTCCGTTGATGAGTTGAGTCCATAACTTTGAAATCAGTAGACTCTATAAATACGACTTGAATAACTCATGGACACATGATTTACACGGCCACATGATACAGTTCATTCAGCTCATCAAAGGATGTTAACAGCCCAGGGGCCTGTGTAAAAAACAAGCGCACCTCCTCTCCTAAAGTTTAAATTTCATTCAAATTAAAATGTTGTTTGTAAATGCAGCTGGATGCCTAAGCTTTCCTTTACATTTTTATACCATGTTTTTCTACAAAATGTTTTCTTTTCAGTTTAATTAAGACGCCAAAGTTTTGAAAGTTTAACACAAAACACTTCTTAATATCAGTGTCTACAAAAGATTTAAATGAGGAACGTTTGACGCCGACAGTCACTGATATTCTGATTTCCTTGGGGCATGTTTAGGTCGGCCTCCGTGACAAGCTGACCAACGAGAACCAGAGTCATTGTGCGTGAACGCTGCTGCGTGCGAAGGAGAACTCTCACTTTTCTACGTTGTTCACATTTTTCCTCCGACACAGACTCTCCCTGTCTCCACTCCTACTGATTAAAACCTGAATGCAACAAGCTGTGGGAGGTGTCTGTGGCGGCCGGAGCGTTGAATTCATTGACTACATGCAGACAGACAGACTGTAAAGAGTGCAACCTAATATATATAGCTCATGATGCCAAATGTGATCTCACTCAGACACTCGCAGAGCGGCGGGGGCGGGGGGAGGCGAGCGAGGGGCCGTGGTGCATAACGACGAGTGTCGGTTGCTTTTAACAATCTGCAGCGTCATGCTTACACGGGCGGACAGAGGGAGGTCAGGAGAGGACAAATCAGACAAAGGAAGAGGAAGACAGAAAGTAAAAAATGAAGTCAGGAGCAAAACGGTGGAGAGAAGAAGTAGAAGAAGAAAAGAAAGAGGAATGAATGGACTCGAGCGAGTGAGAGAAGTTGGGAGAGATAAAGGGGGTTACATAAGTGCAGTGCAGTTTGGCACCGAGCCCAGAGCAGAATGTGTTTCATAGCCAAAGAGAGCACACACACACACACACACACACACACACACACCCCCACACCCACACCCACACACACACACACACACCCACTTTAAGGAAATGATTTGACAGGACAATCGCTCTGCCTTCATTTTTGGGAAGAAAACGCCTCTTTAACTCTCTGAAGAAACTCCAAAACCTCCACCCGAAACATTCCAGCTGAACTTTGCTTCAAGTATCAGTCACTTTTCCCACTTGACCCTCTGCTCCAAGATTTCCTAAATGTTATTTTGTGACACTTTGTGCATCGAGGAAGCGAATCAGTTGCGGTGTCCAGCTCCACACCAGCAGGGAAAACGGGAAAAATATCTTGTGATGATTTTGTGCGACTGACCCTTTAATAAAACACCAACAGCTCCAAATGAAAACCATAAACTTCCTGTAGTTTTAATCACGTACGTTTGATTAAACCGGACTGATACGATCGGTGCGCCCTCCTTCAGCTCTTCCTGTTTTCAATTCCACCTCAAACTGATTTTGTGTTTGTCAACTGAAATATTTTCTGGCCCTAATTAGATGACACTTCCTCAGGAGACGATCAAGCAGCGGAGCACGTCTTCTCATGCACATTTCGTTTGCCCTTATTCATTTGTTACCTGCAGTAATCACCAGGTGTGACATATAATCAACTCACAGATAAAAACAACCTTGACAGTAATGATACAGCACTTCCTCCTTCTTCTACTAAAACTAAGGTGCTGCGTTATACCTGCACTATGACTGAAAGACAAACAATCCCCGTGCGATAGCTCGAGTCAGGGTTTCACAAGAAGATGGAGATGGTGAACATCGCTGTGTCTGCTTCCCATGTGACCTTCAGTTCTTCCCGTATTCATCCAGTGAATGAACTCTGACTCAACATCAGAAATGAGATCCAGCCCCAGTCGCCAATGTGACTCCCACGGGAGTCGTGTTTCTCTGCCCGAGGTCTCATCCAGCTGCGGATGATGATTTAAGTAACACACGCTTTGCCGCTTTTAATTCAAGTCGTCTCACATTTTAAGTCGCCCCCCCCCGTGGCTCCGTCTCTAACGCCGGCCAACACTTCAGAAACTCTCCATATGGCACCTGTACAGACGCCGTCCTGAACCCGTCCTGCGGCTGCGGCCCGGCCCATCAGCCATCTGCACCGGCCAGACGGCTAATGAGATTTTGATTATCTGCCCACTGAACAACTAAACGCCCGCAGGAATCTGTGGAGGCTGCCAAAGGTCCAGAGAAGAGACAAATGTTTTCTCATGAGCCTAATAGACCGACGTGTAGTAATAACAAAGCATTAAAAGCTCTGTGCTGAATGGGTTAGTCAATCAGTCAGTGGGTAGTAGATTACATTACAAAATGTTTGGATCACTGGCAAGTCATTTAAATAAACAGTCACTGGGAGGATTTGCTGCTTTTGCTGATATTGTTAACTGGACAATTTAAAATGTTACCCTGTGATCGATGTTGTTCACTTTTTATGAACTAAATGGTTCATTTATTGGTCATTAACAATAATTAATAAGTGGATTTTGAAGTGGATTATTGTGGTTCTGGATGCTACCTGTGACCTCTGACCCCCATCCTGTTGGTCTCATCTAATTTTGGTGATTTAAGGACATAAAACATAATTCCTCGACTATGGGCTGGCACCCCCAAAGGTCGAGGGGTCCCAAGACGATTAAAGAGTTAGAAGAGTTGGGAATTCCCTTTCCTTAACCTTTGCAGGATCTGAAACGTTCTCGCTGAGGACGATGAAGAGACGAGGAGCTGTTGCTTCATTTGTAAGTGAAAAGGTTGTTCAGTCTACAGAGACGCAGCCGAATCCTTTACATTTACAAATGTAAAGGGTTGTAAATCAGTCTGTTGTTAACAGACA
>NW_019524946.1:127341-145478 GCF_002814215.2 Seriola lalandi dorsalis
GGGGGGGGCACACACTACAACTCTGCAGTTAAAACGCACTGTTGATGCTGTTCAATAACAAACCCGCACCACAAAGTAACTACGTACATTTAGTGCTGAGATACAGTTTTGAGATTTGTGGACTTGAGATTTTCACATTATGAGGAAACACTGTTTCTGTTTCCACTGAAATCATTTCACAGTCACTGTTCCCCTTTCAGATATTTGATTAATTCATTTTACATCTAGAACACATTCAGTTCAATATGTTTGCACTGTGGTAGATGTAAGTAACCCGAGGCAACTAATGTCGTTAAAATTAGCTCCACCTTAACAACATTTAAATGCTACTTACACATTAATGCACTGGTGATAATATTCCCACACAGCACATGATTAACAAAAACTCTCAACTGCGGAATTTTGCGTGATGTTTACTTTTACTTTTGACAGTTTAAGTGAAGGCTGGGTTGCTATAGTAACCATTCAACTGCCCAGTGGCCAAATACATCCATCTTTCTGACAATTTGACTTGATGTTATTTGTACTACCACAAATCCACTTTGATAATTAGCTAATTATCAGTCGTTGTGCCCTGTGTAAAACTCTTTACTTTACTCTAGTTCATACTGGGATATATCTCTAAATAAAGTTGTGTTTAACCAAATTATGTATATATAAACTAATAATAGTTATGTTCCAGCACAGAAAGCCTGGCTGCAGCAGGACGAATCCAGAGGGTGGGAGCTGAACTGCATTTTGCATACAGTTTGAATTGTACTTGTGTAACAGTGTTTTGTGATATTGTTACTTTTTCTTTTGTGGAAAATTCAATATTTTCTCCACCACTGCACCTAATAATAATAATAATTCCAAAATAGATTATCCAGTGAGTCTATTGGCCAAATTTAGCAGGAAGCAGTGGGAGACGTCCCAGTGTGTGACTGGACGTGTAACCAGACCGTCAGTGTGTCTGTGCAGAGACCACCCACCCCTCCATCCACCCGCCGGACTGCATGACTCACATCACATCAGTAAGAGCCGAGGACAGAGACCTGCACCCTCACCGCGCGACTAACGCATAGATCGAGCGTAATAACGCGACACTGACTCATTTGTAAAGCCACCACATGCGTTGCACGCACGCGCCGCTTTGTATAGGATAGATGAAGGTTACTCACAGATGAAACCCTGCGTCCTCTTCCCGCCGCTCGAGCCCTTCAGATCAACAGATTATATGATCTTTCTCTTGTGTTCCTCTGTAGCAGAGTCTCACTCTGTCATTTCTCTTTGTCCTTTCTATCCGACTTCTTCCGAGCATGTGTCACACCAGCCTCCAGCTGCCGCTCCGAGCTGCGCATTCACAGCTTATATACCGCTTCACGCAGTTCGACCTGTCGACCAATCAGCAGCGTCCCCGCCGGCAGCTCCCTCCTCCCCAATCCGCCTAACGTATAAGGAAACAAAGATCGTCTATGGCTGCGAGATGGAGTCACGGCACGGGTATGACCGAGGGGAGTCGACTGTTTGATAACAGCTCTGGAGCCCCTGAGACTCGACCACCAACCAGGCTGCTGCCCAGGAACCCCCGACCCCCAGGGGCCCCAGACGTGTCAGGGGCCCCAGACGTGCAGGGGCCCCCGACGTGTCAGGGGTTACCTGGCATCATGTGGATGTTTGTAGTTTGATTGTTCACAAGTTTGTCAGACTGATTTCTGTCATGAACACACAGAAAACGTGGGGAAAGGCGGTATTATTCCATCATAGCAGTACTGTAAGGCTAATACGTGGATGGTTCAGTAATAAAATGTCAGAAAGAAATTAATAATATTAAATAATGGATAAAAATTAAAAAAACAACAACAATATAATAAATAATAATGAAAAACATATGAATTCATTCAAATTGCTTGTTTTATCTAACAAACTGTAAAAAACCCAAATATATTGAGTTTACTATCAAAGGAAACTGGCAAATATTCACAACTGAGAAACTGGTTAGTTAATCCAGCCAATCCCAGGTTACCACCATATCATGTGGCAAAATTTAATTATTTACATATTTGTTGTAAGTTTGGACTAAATAAATAAAAGAATATCGGCTGTGACTTGTCCTCCATGTTCTGGCCTTGTACGTGGATTCTGGGTAAAAAAATCTAGTTTACTGGTTTACTTTCATTGTTATAGTTTATATGTGTTGCTCATTTGTTGTTTTATTTATTTATTCATTTTCTTTTCTTTTCTTTTTCTCAAAAAAGGGAAGGGAGAATATTATTCCATCATTAACAAAATGTTCTACTTTTTACAGCATTTTAATGAATGTAATTACAGGCCGCTCTTGTTATAATTTTTAATCATTTTCACTGTCAACACATGAACACAATACAAAACACATAAGAGTGTAAAATACAGTCTTTATTTGGCCTCGTTTACTCTGTATCACTTCAAGTGCTGTAGTAAAACACACACAACTGGTAATGATTTGTTCAATTTGTACCAGTTCAGTTTTAGTTGTTGCTATTGACAGAAAAGGAGGCAGAGGTCAAGAAATCATAGTTAAAAAACATTTTAATAAGCATTTAATTCTATTTCTTTCTATGGAAACCCATAAAATAGCAGTGAAAAGTTGCCACACTGCCACTTTTTTGGTTATTGATAGTGTTAATAAAGAATAAGAATAGTAATACAGCATTAAAGAGACAACAAACATGTTTTTAAATATGGATTTAATACCTGAATGTAACAACTTTAAACTTTTTTATAACTAACTAAATGTAAAACCTGAGCTTGCTAACGTTTTTTATCTGTGAATTTTACCCTCAAATAATTTATTTCAGTCCAGCCAAGTCCTTATATTTCCTTACATATCCTAACTTTAGTATATTTATTCATTTATTTGGCTTTTTCATTGTATCTGTTTCTGCTCCACCTCATTTGTTTTTGTGATTTATCAGACTTGGCTGCGGTAACACTGCAGTTGTTGTGATCGGCAGTGTGAACCCAAACACAGACACAGACTTTGGAGTGAGATGAAAGAAGAGGATTTGTTGAAAGGGCAGCGGGGAGTCGGGGTACGAACGAGCGGGGAGGCTGCCGGCTGAGGCCGAGGGCAGGAGGGCGGTGAGGACAGGCGGGGCCGGCGGGGGCAGTTCTGGAGGCAGCAGGGGGAAGTGGGTTGGAGGGAAGGTAAGCAGGCGTGTGAGTAATGATCCTGGAGCATGAGGAAATAGTTCACTACGAACATCAGAGCACTACAAAGGCTTGGAGCTGGAGGCGGAGGTGATATACTGCAGGATGAGGAGCTTTAAGGAACAGACAAGGACTCATGGGAGAAACGGGGGAAGGGTGAACACAAAGACGCAGAAGGTAAAACTAGAGGCCTGGCTCTAATAATTGTACTTTATTTGTCTATCAATCTATTACAGTTGGATTTTTTAAAAGTCACAGTCACAGTATCAGTGATCGATGACGGCAAAGGTAAAGAGGTGAAAAGGCACCAGGAGCATTGCACCATTCACCTGCATGTGATGTAACTAATAAGAGATAGTGAGATAATCAATGTGAAAAATCCACTTACAGGAAGATACGCACCTGTCGAGATGCTGATCATGTTTTACTTCTGACTGACGTCACGGCCTTGAATGAGACAGGTTAACCTTTGACCTTTAAAAAAAACAACGACACCAGACACAGGTTAAAAACATTATCTACAAACAGGATCAGTGAGATGATCCAGAGACAGACAGCAGTTCATCTCAGGTGAGTTCCTCCAGTGCGGCTGCCGGAGGTGTGTCACATCACTTGACAGCCCAGACTTTGCATTGTTGTGTTAGTGTGTAGTGAGGTCAGTGTCTGAGTTTGCTATTTACTCAAACTGTTGTTAAACTTAACTTTCCAGCCAATTTTAATTCAGTAAGAACAAAGGAAGTTTCTTCTTTTCTTTGTGAGGTGGTGGGGATAGTGTCTGGAAACGTAAACAGAGTGGGAGCTCTTCTCCTTCCCCACCTCTCAGATCGCCAGACTTTCCCTGAGCCAGAGCAGTGCATAATAAGAGTCTGGTCAATTTTTCCAGCAACCTTTCACTGTGACTTCAGCTTCAGCCTCATTTCTCTGCAGCTGTTGCTCGGAGATATGAAAAATACTGAGTCAGTGCTTTGAAAAACAAAACACTAAGAGGAACAAGGAAACAAAGCAACAGCAGCTGTTTCTCTGGTCGTTTATGCCGTTTCTGTAGCAGCGTTGGTAACACAGTTTGGCAGGTACTGAGCTGATGACTAGGATATTTTTAAGACCAGACCTCCAGGCGGTTTGGTCCTTATTATGAGGCAAATGGAGAAACTGTTAGTTCAAGTTTTTAAGAAAAACAGGAAATTTCTTCATGCCACACATCATATCTCTGCCTGGTCACATGGTAAATATTCAGTTAACTGACATTTATGCTGCATATTGGCTAAATTGCATGCTCTTTAAATTAAATTGCATTACAACTATTTTCTTCACTTACTTGCCACATAATTTACTATTTTTTTCTTAAAATCTGTAACAACTAACACTTTCACAATTTCCCCTGATATTAGTACAAAATTGTGTCAGACTTCCTTGTAAATATTTTAGTTATTTATGGCTGAATATCAGCCAATTTTACAGATATTACTTGGAAAAATTCCAGGAATTAAGTTGGAAAATACAGGACTTTTGTTTTTACTTTATACTTTATACTTTTATAGTGTATTTTTATTATGAATAATAATCCGTCAACCACTTTGTTCCAGTTTCAAATATGTTTGTGCAGATGTTCATGTTCCCCAGAGGATGACTCTCTGTGACGTTTGTTCTCGAGCACTCAGCTGAATAAAGTTTTCTGTTATTCAATGTGACGTCTCGGAGTCGACTCAATGCACCGACACTAAATTTAGCACATTCCTGTTCTCCAGGGGATGAATCTTGTTTACCTTGTTGATCCTCGGGGAGAACGTCTCCACAGCTGTTGAATGTAAAGTAACAGACATTCATGTTCCTCACAGGGTGTTTTCTTTCACTCTTATGATCAAACTCCTGCAAAATCAGTGACCTTCCCATCAGCCTCAGCTGTATTTTCTGTTCAGTGCTAAGGAGCAAATGTTCAAAATTACCAGCTAAAAATTAACATTCTTATTATGTAAGTTTGATATAAAAATGTTGTTGAAATGAGATTTTTCATGATCACAGATGGGATTATTTTTTGCTAACAACCATCTCCTTGTTTTGCTCATGTTACATTTCGATATTGTGTCATCGTCCTCTCAGTTTCTTCATTCCCTCCTTCCACTGACACAACTCTTGTGTTTCAAAGGTTCTGGTTTGCGGCTCTTTCCATCATGACGCAACAGGCTGACCGCTGAGTTTCTTGTCTCATAACTCACCTCGCTCATTGGATGAAGTCACCACAGCCGGAACACAGGGAGCCAATCAGTGAGTAGAATATATAACACACTCACAGGCTGTATGTATGTGGGAGATACGTTAACACGCTGCACTGTGATGACATTACAGGCCAAGGTTGTGAAATGTTTCCGTCATAAACTCACTTCAAAGCTCCCTGACTCCGACTGCAGCGAAAAGAAAACTTGTTCTTATTGTTATTTATGTCCAGGAAAAGTTTTAAGACTTTAAACTAACTCAATTCTAAATACTTGATTGTTTTATCATAAAAATAATAAGAAAAAAAAAGTCAAATGAAGTAAAGCCAGATAAATAAAACCAGTGACTTTGCCCTGGATCGTTAACAGCAGGAGCATGAATGTTTTTAATTTCATGGCATTCTTCCATGACATTGATATTTCTTTGATATTTCTCATGTGCCAGTGGAAGCTGTGGCCTGATGATGAGGCTGAAAGGACGAGTCACTGAAGGTCTGAACTCACCCTGCAAAGTTATTACAGCGGTGATTATCTTATCTTTCATCTGGGAGATAACAAGGTAAACATTGGAAAAATACCATCATGTTACAAAGTAATTTAGCAGGAATGTGAATTCCTGCTAACACAGAGCTAAAAGGCCGTGTTCAGAGCAGAGGAAGAGCAAAGCAGCAGCACATGTCTGTTTATTTCCTGCACTTTCTTCTTCCTTTTCACGTTGATATATTTTCGAGACATGCTGATGTACAGGCTGAAACCTGCAGCAAAACAACACGACCCAACCTGACTAGAAGAACATGATTTAGATGTTGATTTGGGTCCCGGGCCAGGGAGCTTTTTCTCATTTAAGTCGTTCAGGAAACGGGATGCCTCCCATTAGAGGCATGTTCAACAAGGAGGGGACAGCAGAGCGGATCCAGAACACAGAAGAAAGACTACATATCCCATGTGGCCTTGGGACACCTTCAGGAGGAGGTTGGGGAGAAACTGGATCAGGTTACCTTGCTGAGCCTGGGTCACATCATGTTTCAGTTCTACAATATTTCGTTAACATGCTAACATATGTCAATCAGCATGCAACACAAACTACAGCTGAGCATGATGGGAATGCTAGTTCTGTTGATTTTGCTGATGATGGTGCTTGAATTCATCCCGAGAGGGTCGTGAAGGTCTGCGCTAAATTTGCACCAAACTGAACTAAAGTCCAACTTCAGCATCAGCAATCTTTATGAGCGAGGCCGTAAAGTCTTCTGGGTAAATGAAAGAAAGCTGTGCATAGATACAGTATGTTATGGTATGCAGACAAGCTGCACACTTATATAAGATGCAGATGTTGAATGGTACAGAATGTGCTGACAGCGTCTATTCTGCCAGAGCAACCCTGTGTCCTAATTTATACAGATGCATTTAAAGGCTACTGAATATGTTCAGGTGTTTTTGTGTCAAAACAACCGATCCTGCAGAAAATATATCCACCTGTAGAGATTACAGCATTATTGTAACCTGACACACCAGGAAATTTGGAAACTGTGTGAAAAAGGCCAGGAGCATAACTGCTTCAAAGAGTCGAAGGCTTTAACAACTGATTAGCTTTAATATGAGATTTCGTTAGTTGTGAGCAGAGTTACGGTTAACGTTATACTGTATGTTTCTTGGATTTATTTTAAATTTTCTTTATTTCTAATCCACCAACATCAAGCTCATCAAACTGCACCAACATGAGCCACAGTTCATGCTCCAGAGTTATTTATTTTTAATCTCTTTAATAACACGAGAAACTAAAAGCAGCATTTTCACTGTGGTTGCAGAAGCTAGAAGTCTAGACTCTGGTGTTGATTTAAGTTGATCCAGTTTGTCAGGACTCACTCGTCCAGTTGACCGAACTGTCCAACTTCATCTCTGTAAAAACCAGATTTATGTTCATGTTACCTGGTTGATCAATGTCATTTTTACTGCATGTGTCAGAGTACCAGTATGTTGTGGTACTACATACTTGAATTACATACTGTACTTTATGAATGTACAAAAATAATGACAGGCTTCAGGTTGCACAAATTATCCGTCTGAATGTGATCAGCGGTGCAGACTTGATTTGATTTTGCGGACAAAACACATCCACAAACACACCCATCTCCTTGTGTCCATAACACCTTGCAACATTATGTTTCCTACGATTTTCTAATGCAAATGAGTCGTTTGTGAACTCAATCTTTAGGGTCGCAGAAGCTCATCACTACTTTGAAGATGGCGTCTTGCCCTCCTGGCGATTTCACAACAGTGGCTCAAAGGTTCATAGTATCTCTGCACAGCCTCTAACCCCTGATGTGGTTCATGGGAATAAATAAATCTGTCAGTCTACGGTTCATCTGAAAGGTCATGTCATGGGTTTGTTAGAATTCAAAGACACCTGCAGTAAATGCTTCAGATTTCAAGTAAACCGCTCTGACTGCTTTCTGTGTGAAAGCAGAGCGGCGTGAGTCTAAAGATGCCGTGAGTCACGGCGTAATCCCGTCCAGGAAGCCTTCCTTTGTCTGTGTGTGAGCGTCACCGGGATGTGCTTCCAACAGCAGAGATCACAGGCAGAGGATGAACAGATCAGAGCCAGACAAAAGGCCTGGGAAGGGTTAAAAGTACACAAAGCATTCCTCCTCTGCCATTTTTCCAGGAACAGAGAGAACATTTGAACAAGACAGAGACACAGTGAGGTACAGTGGTCAGACACAGAACAGGGTTTTAAACTTCACACAGCCCAAAGAAAACAGCAACGGATGAGATGTGCAACGTAAGACATTTTACATGAATGTGTGTCTCTAACGGCTTGTGACGGGGACAGTTTCTGAGCGACCACGTCAGAAATCAAATGTTTTTTTTATATAAGCTAGTTCATCACGAACGGCAGCACTGGAAGAGAAGGCCGTGACAGAGAGGAGGAAGACACGATGTGGTTTTTAAAACAGGGATAACAGCACACGTTAGTACAATCCTTTGTTCCTCTCTCATCTCCACAGAGCCGACCAATCACGGGGATAAGTTACGGAAAATGGTCGACAATCCAACATCGTAAAGGTGCGGGGGACAGGGTTTCGGACACCATCCAATCTGCAGCTCAGAAGGAGAATAAATCCTGCTTAAAGTTACCAGATGTATTTTGAAAGACAGATGGGACTCAAGATCAAGCGGCAACTTCCAGGGCTGAACTTGTTTTACATTTTATATAACTGTGCATTTTTATATAACTCACCCCTTTAAATTATATTAAGGCTAAAGGTTATGTATAATTGCTGCTTTGAGTGACAGGTGGGTGCCACAAAGTTTCGGCTCCACAAACCTCTTTGCCCATTTTTGGATTAGCCAGGAGATAGGCGGAGTCAGGCACTGGCAAGATGGCGATGGAGGAGCAGCCCACTCTGAGCTTCAAAACCTACAGGTAACATCAAGCAGGATACGTCCATTTATATATCCAGTCTATGTTTTGAAATCAGAGCCTTAAACAGTATGTAACTTCTGTCGCTAAGGGTCTCACAATCAAAACAATAGCAACAGACAGTAAGAAGAAGCACGGGATCATGGGAGTTGTTGTCAATCCCCGTCCATACAGGAGAGACAAAAAACATGTTTATTCCTGCTGTAAAGTCGGGCATTTTAACATGGGAGTCAATGGGGAATGACTCACTTTTGGAGCCAGCCTCTAGTGGCCATTAGAGGAACTGCAGTTTGTGGCACTTCTGTTGTTGGCGGTTGAAGTTGCCGCTTGATTCGAGACTGAACCTTAAAATGAATGTTCACACAAACAAATTTCTGCACAATCTCTGTAAAATGTGTGTGATGCTGACACTGAATTCCCACAAACTTCAAATCTCTCTGACATTACAGAAATGCTGAAGTCGCAGCGGAAAAACCTCCTGGTGTCACATGTTGTGTCGTTGTGTCACAGCATCGTAACAACAGGCCACACAAGGACAGAAGCAGAAGTTAACAACCTTACAAATGCAGTTTGGAAAGTTAAAGGTAAAAAGAAGCTCTCACATGCTCAACAGGAAGTCATTACTCAGCTTAGTTTCATTTCATTTTCTAGTGTTTCCTTGTTTCTAGTAGATTAAGAAAAAAAAATCTGCCTTTTCTTTTATATTTTTAGTTCATCGTTCAGTTTAATAAAGACAGAAATAAAACCCAGGTTTTTACTTACAAAATGAATTTAACTATTTAAATTCAATAACCTCAGACGTGTTGTTGATGCTTTACCTGCGCACACTGTAGCACCAGAATGAATGGAGGTGTGGGAATCGACCCCTGACCCTGTTGCTGCCCCCTCCCCCTCCCCCGGTCTCCGGTCTCGCCTCAGTCTGGGTCACTCCTTCCTATGGAACGGGGCGGTTTGTTGACAGTTGGATTAAAACATTACATAAATAAGATTATGTAATACTCTCTGTCTTTGTGCAGAGAGGCCGACTGATTAGTGGTGACGTAACACTCTGCCGTCGGGGCTGAATGGGCAGCACTGGGATTAATGGCCACAGTCCTTAGTGCCTTGCTCAGCAGAACTCCAAACACTGGCTGCTGGGAAGAATGTAAGATGACTTCCAGGATTTAGTCTATCTTTATAAAGTCAAAAACTTACACCACATCGCTCTATTATTTTACTTCCAAGTAAGAAAGTAAGTAAGTAAAGTACATTTCTAAAGCAAGCTGCTGCACAAAGGATGTTAAAATGTAAAGTGAAAACACAAAGAGAAACAAACCAACGACAACATTAAACAACCAGGGACAAATACAGAATTATAGACAGGGAAAGGGGAGATTCTTAGCTCTGGTAACAACAGGTCGGTGAGCCAATCAGAAGAGAGGAGGCTCTGAGCCTCTCTATTAATACATATAGTATTAATATAGAACCAAGACCTGCTGTATGATCAATAAAGACATGGACATCTACCTTTAGACTATATGGGACCTTTACTGAACTTTACTTATAAAGCATTTTCTAAAGTTACATGAAAGAGTTTTAAAAGTTTAGGGTCTTATCTCTGATGGAGGGAAGCCAAAAACAAACAACAACAACAACTACAACAGAAAAAAACTAGTTTTTCCACAATACATTTCAAATATATATAATACTTTAGACACATTTTACCCAACAAGTGTTTAGTGTTTTATTCTTTGACACTGAGAATCCGAGTATCAGTTATCAGTAAGAATTTGTAATATATTTGAATGGAAGCAGGTAGCCAGTGAAATAAGGCTCGAACCAGGAAATTAAAGGGCAGCTTCACAGTTTTTCAAATCAGTCTTAAAACAATGATCCGGTGCTCATACATACACTGAGAGAGTTTTTGCCTGCTGTGATCACTCCTCCTGTTCACACTTGCCCTAAAGAATGTATGGATCTATAATTAGTCTGTTTTATCTCTATTCAGTTGAAGGAAACTCTGAGACAGACATTTTTGGATGGATTATATTTTCTGAAAATGGTTTTTCTGGGTCACAGTTTAGAGAAAATGGTTTGTCATCTGTGTAAAAGTGTAAACTGATAAACTTTCACCATCAGAATATAGTTCACACTCATACAGTGGGTCACTAGCGACCGAGATTATGGCAAGTACTGAACAAACAGCCTATAAAGTTCAACAGGTATGACTCAGCTTTTTGTGTCGACTCCTTTTGTTACTTCATAAATGTTGTGCGGCTCCGGACCTGTCCATGTCCGGAGCGGTGAGTTACTGCAGGTTTTATGATAAATGACTTTAGAAGAAATTAGTTGTGTAAGAAGCTTTGATGCTTTTGTCCCTCAGACAAGTTTTTCCTTTCTTTTTCCTGGGAAGAATTTGCTTCTGTATGTGTTACGCAAGAATGGATGTGAATGTCAAGACTATTCTCGGTATGTATGTGACTTATGCTCGTTATGTAATCGAATTGTTTCAAGCCTGCGTGGTGCCACGTCTCCGAATGACTGATTCAGTCAAACTAAGCTTTTTCTTTCATATGAGTAGAAATAATAACTTCTCCTATCCTGATTAACTGTGTTCTTCTCTGTGTGGATGCTCTACACTCAGTCTCTGATATTTTTTTTAATTATTTTGCTCTTTTTTTTGTCTTTTATTTGACAGAACATCCTAAAGACAGAGAGATTCACACAACTGTACGTTTGCAGTTTAAGTGGTTTCCTACATTCGACCACTGGGATGTGAAGATTTAAACACTTTCCTCTCAAAGTGAAAGGAATAGTACAATTCATGCCAGGGTTATGTCACTCTGTGCATCATTACCGTTTGGTGAAAAATCATGGTGTAAAATATGAACTACAACTTCCCATAATGCTTTGGGGATGTCTTTTTTTTTTTTTTTTGCCTATAAATTTTGGTAAATCTGCACCATTTGAATAATAACTCCATGTAATCTATAGTCGGGTATCAGATACAGAGATTAAAGGTAATGGACACAACTTCCTGTCTGACTAGAGCTTTTCCATCAACTGTGGATCCAAGTGTCCAAAACTACACATTTCTATGTGCATTTATGTCAAACTGCAGGAGAAGAAATGAGGCTCGTGCATCTGCGTCCGTTGCCACAACGATTGAGATTTTTAAAACAGGGCCAGGACCATTGTACACACAGCTTCATATATCAGACCGGGAGAATGTACAGAGGGTCGTCTGTTGTCTGATGACTGTCAGACGAAACAGATGCACGGCATGTTTCTGTCAGATGTCTGTGTCTCACAACAAGCTTTAACAGCTCCGTCTCTATAGGAACTTGGCAACAACAAAAGAGATTTACAGCAAGGAATGTTAAACCTGTTAGTTGCAGCTCAGTCTTTAGCATCGTTACAAAACCAGTAATCCATGATGCAGCTTTTTTTAACACAATTGTTTTCTGCTGAGAAGGTCGGAGCGTTCTGTCAGCCATTACTAACGGCATGGTGCACGAATAAGCTGAGAATCTAGTGACATTAAAAGGGTGTGAATGTAGCTCAGCTCTGCACACGACCCACGGTTGGGTTGTGATTCTGAAGAAGAGGATGTCTGTCATGTTTGACACTGAGCTACAACAGGCTCCACAACAAACACACCTGAGTCTGTGTGTGACAAGTTAAAGTCAGTGTTTGTTTAAGATGCACAGTCACAAAGACACAAACATAAACCTGGATATGATTTTTATGAACAACATCTTTGCCCCTTTCTTCCTGCACATTAATTTATTCTGTTTCTCTGGTTGTTATTTAACTTTCACACACATTTACCCCCTTTTTCCTCCCCAGTTTACTCTAATCTCTGCAGTAAATTTCCCCCTTCGTTCATCTGTCTTCTATCTCTTTACTCCATCTCTGACACGTTAACATTTCAGGGTTTAAAGTACACTTCTTCCTTTCTTTTTTTTTACACTTTTTTACAATCCATTTCGTAGAGGTTGTTTTCCTGCATTCTTCCGTTCAAGGACGCAGCTGTTCTTCTTACAATCTGAACTAACTGATCAAACATTTTTGAAGGTTCACTCTCAAATTACAGTAAAAAGAAAAAGAGAAAACTGTCACTTCCTCGATTTAAATCTGTTTGGCAAATAACAAATTATGAAACTTTCTTTCCCATAATAACAGTTATATAACGAGAAGTAGAAGCGCAATGTAATGCTTCTTAATGAGCTAAGCCTGTAAAGATTACTTATGTTGTTCCTGTTAAAATGAAAAAAGGAAACACTAAAACGAATCTGCCACGTTTTGAAAAAGGAACATAGCGACATCCATTTCTGTCCCCAAGTCCTCGAAACTCAACCACAAAACTCATCCATCCCTCCAGGACGACTCATAGACCTGATTTCTGATTGGACACAGGTTCAACATCATTTGTCTCCGTCTTACAAAACATTATAGCTGTGTCCAAAAATTCAGGGGTCGCATCCTTCAGAGGCTGCATTTGAAGACGACTGGGCACCGTTAATGAGAGCAAACAACTCCTACAGGGAGCCCAAGGATTACACTTTTAAATGTAAGTATTGGGTTTCAGCTTATAGCTAATGGTACAACTGTTAAAACCAAGGGCCAGTGAAGGTTTCTAGGCAACAGCACGCACAACAAAAATCCTCTGTAGACCAGACCGTCTCATTTCCATTCGGCCCCTGAATGGGGACACAGCTCACGGTGCAGGTTTGGTTACGTTCAGGCACAAACACTCGTGTGAAGTACTTGGTCCTGAATTATCTTTTCTTTTTTTTAATCTTATCTACATTTACATTTTCTGTCTCTAAACAAGAAGAGAGGGAAGAGCAGGTATCAGGAAGATGAAACGTCCCACAGTTCACAGAGCATAATGAGAGCAGGTGGAGTGAAACTTTGAATGACTCAGCTCTTTTCCTTTGCGGCGGCAGATGGAGGCAGATTAAGAAGATGGATGTTTGGTATTTGGATTTTCCTTGTGTAAACCTGTCGACCGGCTCTGCTTCTTTGTTCCCTAAAAATCCAGACAAAAAGCCAAGAGACCTGTCAGCCGTGTTGCTAAGGGACAGATTCATAAACACGTCCCTCTGTATCTGCCCATTATGTTCAGTATTGATTTGATTAAACTTCAATAGATGGCGCTATCGTCCCCAGTGCGTATCGCTGGCCTTGGGGAAGCACCGCAGCACTTGTTTACGTGCTGTATTTACCCAAAATGTAGATAATCTTACTGCTCTCACATGACAGTGGTGACTTGTGCAGATTCTACGGTGGCCCTGAGAGCTCAAATCATTGCGGCTTAACAAAACACATGCAAATAGACATTACACAAACAAATTCAGAAAACATCATCAGCTTGATGAGACGTGCTGCAAAGACACACAACGCAAGCAGATACAGAAAACACACTGCAAGTAGCACAGACGACAACAGACGTGTCACCAAGGCGACACAAAAAAGTGATGAATGCACTTGTTGTTCAATACTTTGTGAAGTTAAAAGCATTAAACAAGTGTGTCCCAGTATTAAATATAAATAATATTATTAAATATTCAAAAAAGGGATTTCTTAAAGCCTTTTCTGTAACATTTGTCCGATGCTACAGCCAGCAGGCAGCAGTTAGCTTAGCTTAGCACAAAGACTGGAAACAGAGGGAAACAGCTAGCCTTGCTTTGTCAAATGGTAATAAAATTTCATAGCATCAAATGTTGAGCCAGGTTTCTCTTTTTTGTCGGTGTAGATGAACCCTGCTGTGTCAGACGGACCGGCTTCATTCAGAGCTGCTTTCTTCCCGCCCTGACCCTTGACCTGCGAAGAAGTGGGGGCCAGACTAAATTCCCTCTTTCACAACTCAGACCGGTTCCTACAAAGAAAACACACACACATGGACACGTCTAGACACACCGCATCACATGGTCGACCCCGTGACCCTGTGTCGATGAGCAGACCCCCAGAGGTCACACACACACACACACACAAACACACACACACACCCGTCTCTCTCTGGTGAACTTGCTGAACTTGCCAACCCCTGAACTCCTTCGTACTTTTGATCCTCAGACTTCATCGTTTTAAACCTGCGTTACCTGAATCTGCCTCTAAACTTTTATTATGGGCTGAAAAGTTGTAAAAGGCAGAGCTCTCTCTCTCTCTCTCTCTCTCTCTCCAGCTGGTCGAGTCATTTGCAGATTTTAGAAAATCTTATTATGGCCACTTCTCACAGAGCACGCACTGAAACTTGTGCTGAAGGTTTTTCACTCACCCTGTTGGTCAGTTTCTCTCGGTATAAGCCTCTTTGTAACATTCACGGATTTACACTGATGAATGAAGAAAGTTCCTACAGAATTAGACCTTGTGTTTGATTCTGTTCTGGGCGGCTTCAGGGGGAATTACAGGGTCAGTGAGGATCTGCAGATACAACGTCACATTTTTAACCTAAATAACAGAGTTTTCCTGTGTGTAAGAAAAGTTTTAAGAAGGACGTGTAATGTGAAACATTTAGTGTCTTTTTATATGAAAAACCTTGTTTCACTTTTTCTTAAACTTGAACTCCTTACTCCATCTGTTGCTCACATGGCAGAAGGTTTATAACCATGGACGTACTCTCCGGGGCTGAACAGTGAAGCCGATGCGGAGGTGCCTTAAGAGGAGGAGAGCTTGGGTCGCAAATTTTACCCCGACAGTTTTGAGAGACGCTGATAAACAGTGTTTTTCAAAGATGACAAAGACTTTCTTTTTTCTTTTCTTTTGATTATATTCTTAAATTACATTCATGATGGCTTTAAAAAGGTCTTAAAAACTCTTCAACACCAAGATAGAAAGTTAAAATGAGCGCAGTGCAAAGACTGGATAAAATGTTGTGAATAGTTTCCATTGGGCTCAAAGCTGTTACTGTATGTAAGAATTAATTTGTGCTTTCTTTTATTCCTGCAGCTCACATCTGTGGTACGGTGGATGGATGCGCAAAACTAAGGTCATCACATGACTCACTATCACTGGGTGAGGAGCCCTGGAGATCATCAGCTTCACCTGAACCTCAAGTTCTGTTAGTGAGTTATATGATGAAGTTTATGGCGCTACAGTGACTCACTATCGCCTCTTGAGGAACAGTGGTAATACAAGATGAGACGGACTGTTCAGGACATCTTGCACCGGTTACACAGTGAAGCTTTTTAAGGAAATCTGCAGTCACTTATTTCTGCCCCATTAACCCCAAAATCCTTCTGATCAAAGGAATGCATTGTATTAAGAGTTGCTGTGTAAACTTTAATAAAGGGCTGATTTGTTTTAGCATTTGTAAGTGTCCTTGATTTTTAGTCTTAATTCATATATATGTATTAGGTGAACCTGGATGAAACTAATGCAGTATAATGGAACAGGCCTGCAGTAAATCTTCCTTCATGAGGATTATAATGTTCGGTATTTATAAGATGGCGACGTCCATTAAGCCAAACTCGAGGCTTCAGAACAGCAGTTCATAAACCAATGGGTGTCGTCGCGGCAGTTTGCCACTTGGTTGTAACTGGATTAAAGGTTAAAACGCACAAAATGCTGAACTGCACTCTGGTCATTTCTGTAGACGTTTTTGTTTGTTGTCACGTTGGTTTCATTTACTTTAGAAACGGCAACAGAGACACTTTGATCTTATGACTGTGGTTTGAGAAATTAGAAGAGATCTCAAAAGTGTTTCATTCATTTCTATGAGATCTGAGAGAAACCAAAATTAGACCACGGCTTATTTCTCCTGTTTCTGGTTTTTCTCGAGGAGAAAAAGACTCAAAATCTCAAATGACTCTCCTTTTAAGTTTCAAATGAGATCTCATCAAGCTCTGTCAAAAATGATTTAAATGGCAGGACCAGCAGGTTTGTGTCGGTCTTCAGTTGATCACTGTGCAAACGGAGGCTCAGCTCTCACATCACACATTTCCCATGATCAACCATCAGCACCATGAGGAAGTTTTAATGTCAAGTCTTCTGCAGTTTCACTTACTTTGTTAATCCGTCTTCGACTGAGCTGAGGAGAAATTAGTTTACGAGCCGCTTTGTCCTCCATCAGAACACAGCAGTAAAAAACTCGTTGACAACCTGCTTCTGGAGAATTTAACAGTGTTTGTCAAAAGATTAATCTGTGACTCACATTTACAACCAGACAACCTGCTACTGACCCACTGCTGCAGTAAACATGACAGCACATGAAATCCAGAGTGAAACACAAGTAGTTGACGAACTTTTCGACTTCAAAACGGATGATTCTGGTAAACTGCATCATCATCATCATCATCATCATCATCATCATCATCTTCTGTTTATCAGGCAGCAAAGAAACCAGAAAGCAGAGACAGCTAAAGGAGGAAGGAGATTCAAATCTGCTGCAAGCTGTAGATGAATGAGTCGTACCTTACAGTAACTGTGTGTGTGTGTGTGTGTGTGTGTGTGTGTGTGTGTGTGTGTGTGTGTGTTTGTATAACATGACCATTTGTCACACATATCCTTATCTGACAGTAAATAACACCATAACTACACACAGGTTACATCCTGTAATAAAGTCACAGTCATCAATAATGTGAGTGCGTTTTAAAACATTATGCACGTGTGAAATTACTGAACTGAACAACGGCTGTAGTGGTGACCTGAAACACACTGTAACCAAAACCCCACAGGTTCGAACCCTCACACCAGCTGGGAGAAATGACAGAGCTGTCATAAACTAGATAAAGGTAAAAAAAAACAAACAAACTGCGACCGACACGTGCTGTTTGCATTCACACATAAATCTTCTGAAACTTTTCCACAGTAAACACTTTTATCAGTTTGATCCACAAAGATAAAGGAGCAATAAAGGTCAAAGTTTAGAAGTTTTTTTAACTAAAGGGCTGTAAAACTTTTCCACCATTGTGTTATTAGTGCTGTAAATAGCTTAAGTATCTCCATGAGTTGTGTGTCAAACTGTCGGCCATGTTGGTAACCAGGTACAGACTACAACACCTGGCTTGCCATTGTTCACAGCACCACAGTATTCATCACTGAGTCTCTTGACACGCTGCTATTATTAAAACAATTATAGTCACTTAAAGTCCATCTGACCTTCAAGTTGACTGTAGTTTTAGAGACATTTTGGTGTTGAAGGAAATTAGATCAGTCGTCGTCCAGGTCGCTAACACCTGGTCACATTACCAAAACGCTGTTCACCTGGAGGAGTGGAAAACTGACCTGCATCAGAGAGGGAGGGTGGGGCATGAAAGGTTAAATACAGGTTTCTCACATGACAATGGCTAATCAGGTCATTCAGTTTACAACACTGAGGTGTAAACAGGTGTGTGTGTGTGTGTGCTGTGTGT
>NW_019524946.1:145637-146069 GCF_002814215.2 Seriola lalandi dorsalis
GATGGTGCAGCGGTAGAAGTTCACCAGGATCTGAGGTGACAGGTGGGCCTTCTTGAGTCTCCTCAGGAAGAAAAGGCGCTGGTGAGCCTTCTTGACCAGGGTTGAGGTGTTGAGAGACCAGGAGAGGTCCTCGGAGATGTGGACACCCAGGAACTTGAAGCTGGTGACACGCTCAACCTCCGTCTCGTTGATGAGCAGGGGGGCGGGTGTGTCACTCCTCTTCCTGAGTGTTACATTAAATAATACTATGTGTCTATGTTTGGGAAGAGAAGATCTTCATGTGTGGACACTACAGGTGGAGGAGGTGCAAGGCCTACATCATTGCTGCAAGAGGTTGTAGGTGTCCCCAAAGATCCAGACCTTGGCTGGATGGAAAAAAACATTAAAAAAGAAAGAAATCATATCAATATCATATTGTAGAGTATAGAGAAA
>NW_019524946.1:146119-146593 GCF_002814215.2 Seriola lalandi dorsalis
GTGCTTGGCCTCCTTGATGCCCCTCTTCAGGTCAGCTCTGGATGAACAGTAGGCCAGAGCATCGCCAGATCTGAAGGCGGCGTCTCGCGCCCTCAGCAGTAGGCGTACCTCTCTGTTCATCCAGGGCTTCTGGTTAGGGAATGTGGTGATCCGTTTGGATGTGGTGACGCTGTTGATGCTGGTGTTGATGTAGTCCAGCACGGAAGAGGCATAGGTGTCAATGTCCGTGTGGGAGTCCAGTGTGGCCTGGGTGGAAAACACACTCCAGTCTGTGTGTTCAAACCGCTGCTGTAGTGCCGAGTCTGCTCCTTCTGGCCACACTTTAACTATCCTCACTTGGGGTTTCACACGTTTGATGAGTGGTGAGTACTTGGGGAGTAGAAACAAAGAGAGGTGGTCAGACTGTCCAAGGTGGGGGAGGGGGACTGCTTTGTAGGCATCAGCCATGTTTGTGTAAACATGGTCCAAAGTCTT
>NW_019524946.1:146613-174764 GCF_002814215.2 Seriola lalandi dorsalis
CGCTAACACCTGGTCACATTACCAAAACGCTGTTCACCTGGAGGAGTGGAAAACTGACCTGCATCAGAGAGGGGAGGGTGGGGCATGAAAGGTTAAATACAGGTTTCTCACATGACAATGGCTAATCAGGTCATTCAGTTTACAACACTGAGGTGTAAACAGGTGTGTGTGTGTGTGTGTGTGTGTGTACTTCTGTCTTTGTGAGGACCAGTCTGACTTTTAGACCTTGACATAGAGGACATGTTGTCTGCTCATCACCTCTTTAAAGAGCTGAAGGTCAAAGGTCGGATTAAAGTCGGATTAAAGTCGTTGCTGTGAAGGTTAAAGGTTCAGCACTCGAAATGAACCAGGTCGTACGACTGTCAATCCACCACATCCAAAGATAAATGACACTATATTTATATGTTTAAGAAACTGCACATTGAATTATCTTTATCACATACGTTCGTTCTGACACATGATGTTGACGTATGTAAATGACTCAGAGCTGCGTTCTTCAGACGATATCTCGGTAACGCTTTGAAGGAGCTTCTTCAAATGTGGCACAAATGTTCACATGGACTCAAGGATGAGCTGATTAGATTTTGGTAGTCAAAGGTCAAAGGTCAACGTCACAGTGACCTCAGAAAACACTTTTTTAACTTATTACTCAAGACTTCAAGCAGCAATTATCACAAAAATTTCACACAAATGTTTAATATTTTATGACTGTGGATAAACAGGGATGTAACCTGAAACTAGTCCGAGTGGCGGAGGGATACAACCACGAGGTAACTCTAGCTTCACATATGCAGCAGCACTGTTTAATGAGTGAAATTGGCGGTCTGCCCCTTTAAACAAGTTATCACAGCCTACATCACAGACTGGCAGGCAACAAGCTCCACATACCTGCGCTGGATGAAGCTGTCTAACTGAGTGTTATGTGTCTCGTCCTGTGTGTTCAGTGCTGGATTATACTGTGTGACTTGACTTCAGACCCAAATACACTGTAACGCCCACTCTGAGGCAAAACACCAAATCAAATGACCTAGATAAAGCTGCATAGACGTTATGATATACTTAATCACATGCTGTATCTGTGTGCCGTCACTGACGTGATATATCAGGAAGTGGCTCAGTGTGCAGGATGGTTACTGATCAAAGCTTCCTCCTTTGCCTTGTTGGTGACCTGAATGTTTTTCTCCACATAATCCTTTTATTTCTTCCCAGAGAATTTATTCAGTATGAGCCATAAAGAGCTTAGAAAAAGAGCAAGGTTTGTTTTCCAGATCAGAAATATCACAATCAGCCAATAGTTGAGAGTGTGGAGAGAGTGTAGTGTGTGTGTGGGTCTGTGTGGGTGTAGTGTAGTGTGTGTGTGTGTGTGTGTGTGTGTGTGTGTGTGTGTGTGGTTTCCCAGACATCAGTTAGTCATTGTGCTAAGTAAAGCCCCAACACCTGCTGCAGTGGATTTACAGGACAGAGACAACGGAGAGGGGCAAGATACAGTAAATACACCACATGGCCAAAAGTATGTGGACACCTGAACGCCAAGCTTGTTGAACGTGTGATTCCAAAACCACGAGCATTACAGTTTTTAACTATTGCTAAAACACTTGTGCTTCTTTATACTGAGCTCGCCTCTTCTAACTTGTTAACACAGTCACAGACAAGATAAGATCTTCCTTTATCAGTCCCACGCTGGGGAAATTTGTAGTGTCACAGCAGCAAAGTGACGGTACAAGAAACTCCAAAATGCCTGTAACAAATACTGAGAAAGATGAATAATAGATATGAATAAAACGTATACAAGATTTAAAAAAGGAAAAATTTACAAAATAGCAAAAGAAAAGCAACTCAGCGCATTAATCTCACATCCAAAACACACTATTACAGTGATTCTTTATTATGTAACTTATTACACACTATATCAGACTATACCTATTACTATATTATAGATTAAATACTATATTGCTGTACTAAGGTATATGTCATTAGTTATACTATATTATTCCATACAATATTATGTCTATGTGTTAAACTGTTTTGTTACATCACAGGTACGATATTAGTCTTATTATATGAACTATAGCTGCTACTAAACACACCACAGTGTAGTTCACTTGACACAGTACTGCAGCAGTGGCTTAAGTGCAACACTGGTCATGGGAACTGTATTATATTGCTTTATTGAAAAAGCACCAAAGTTGTGTCCACATACTTTTGGCAACATCGTGCACCAGACACAGAGAAAAGCACAGATACACAGAGACGTGGTGCAGCAGGTTTCACCTGCATCTCACGTTCAGCTGCTGCCTCCTACTGGTGGCTGGTGGAAGTTACGCAATCTTTCTGAGCGTAATCACTTGTGTTAGAAGCAGATTAAAACGACACCTCAGTTCCTGAACACAGTGGTTCAGGACAGTGCGCTGCCCTTATCAGAAAAATAATCTCTTATCATTTTAAAGTAAAAATCCCCAAAATTTGAGAGTTTCAGCCTCACGAACATGAAGATTTCTTCTATTTTTTGGTTTAAAAATCATTGTTCAGATTTAACAAGCGTTGAAAAGAAAACGTCTGTGAGACCATGTTTTACTATTTTATGACATTTTTCAGATTAAAAGATTAACTGATTAATCATCAAAGCATTTCACAGATTAAAAGATGATAGAAATAATCATTAATTGGAGCCCAAAATGTCTGTAGAGTAAAACACATGATCCAATGTGTATGACTCAGGAAGGCAGGAGTCAGTCCGTCATCGAACAATCATCCTCAGCAGAATAAACTGTTTCCATTTGAGCATTTAATTCACAGTGATCATCATCCAGCTCAGTGCAGTCAACAACATGAAGACACACAAACATCTTAAAGAGATTAAAAGGGAATTGAGGACTGAGGACAGAGTCTGTCAAACTTCACTAACATTTCCCTGTATCCCCCCCCCCCCGTTAGCATTTGAGAATTTTACTTTTTTAAAGTCAAGTAAGGAGACCTTTTAAAAAATTAATTGATGTTTTTCTTCACCTTTGTTAATTCAAATATTTTCTTACATTAATTTTGAAAAACTCACAGTTCATTTTATTTTTAATCATCATTGCTCCTTCAGGTGTTTTGTACTTTAACTGATCTGGAGCTCAGTTTCATGTCCTGCGACATGAGATGACATTTTCTGATCTGACCTTAATTATCTGGTGAAGGCAATCAACGAAATCTAAAAGAACGTGTCCTGGTTTCTCCTTACACGTCGGACAACAGTGCATCATCTCCAGTGTTGAGCTGTTTCACCTCGGAGCAGACTGGAGGTGAATCCCGGAGGTGGGATCAGGAACAGAAGACGTGGTCGCTCGGAGGCTCAGCTGGTCCAACTACTGACAAGGCTGATGATTACAAGCCTGAATCAAGTTCCCAAAGTTAAAAACACACTTGGCACAGGACCGACCAGGACACATATACCCATGGATTATGCTCTCATCGATTAACCCCATCACGTTTTCATTAGATAATCATTAAATGAAGCCTAAATGCTATCAAGACCGGACATAGTGACTGTCACAGGTGTTGATTTGGTTGTTGATGTTTTTTCATTTCTCTAAAAATGAATCCATATCTTTAAGTTTCCCTGAGCAGCAGGTACAGAATGAACAAAGCAAAATGTTTCCGTGTTCAGCCTTCAGGCATTTACTTGATGATCTCATCCAGTGAAACTGAAACCCCCAATTCTGACGAAGAAAAACTAATCTTGACACTCAGAAATTCCCAGTGTGGGTGGGTGTGTGTGTGTGTGTGTGTGTGTGTGTGTGTAGGGGGGTTTCTGAAATGCAGTTAGTCACTAAAGGCTGGAACAATTGTTCAGTGAGATAAAGACAGAAAATTAACACAAATACATTTGGATATTTTTTTCCTTTGTCAAGAAGTAAAACGTCAAGCATTCCCTGGTTCCAGCTTCACAACTGTGAGAATTTCCTGCTTTTCTCTGTTTTCCATCATGAATCAAAGTGAATTAAATATTTATTTTACAGTGACGGAAAAGAGGATAAATACTAATATAGTATTTATAAGGCCCAGTGGCTCCGAGCCTCAGCAGTGCAGTAACCAGCAGCAGTGAGGAGCCCAAATCAACACCTGTGACCAGTTTATGAGAGAAACTTCCAACCAAGTAAATGTTGTATTCCAACATAAATGAGATTAGTGTTACAGTGCATGTGAACATTCAAACTGGAGGTACCGTGTCTAACCAGCTCCTCTGAGCAGCAGGTAGACAGCAGAGATGGTGATGGCGGTGGCGGTGTAGGCAAACACAGCATTATACACAGTGTTTGTCCTGATTCTTTCTCCCAGCGTCCTCTGGGTGTCCTCAAGACGCCTCAGCATCACCTCAGATTCCCACTGGTCCCCTCTCTCTGCTCTCTCTGCTCTCTCTGGTCTTGCTAACAGCAGCTCACCGGCCTGTGTGTCAGCCTGTGGTGTGGTGTCCAGCAGCCTCTTCACCACTGACAACTCACTCTCAACTCTACCAAGTCCTTGCTCCAGCTGTCCCAGTTGTGGCGGGAGGGACTCCAGGAGGGACTGTGTCCTTTGGGTACCAATGTGGAGGTCTTTTAAGGCGGAAAGAGGCGTAGTGGCTGCGTCTGGTGTTGGACCTCCCTTGCCCTGAAGGACGCCGCCCCTCTTTGTGAAGGCATCGGTCAGAGTGACCCTGAGGCTGTCAATGAGCATCCGGAGCTCGTCCTGCTGGGAGCGATGGTTTCCAGCCTGGACTTTGAGGGCTTCCTGCAGACTCTCTGGACCTTTCTGGGCCTCCAGCAGCAGATTCTTCAGCTCCTACACATGAAAGAAGTGAAGATTCATCAGCTGATATGCAAAAAAAATCATATTGCAATTATTTTATCACATATTGCTATTGAGATTTCAGTTTGGTCGTTTTTACATAAAAATAATGATGAGTCCACATCAAACTGCTCTAGTTCAACCAAAAGCTGAGCTACTGAGCCACGACCATGTCATCGACCGTCCTCACCTGCAGGCGGACACGGTTCACATACGTCGATCCCATGACTCCGATCAGAGCTCCGAGCACCGAGCCGATGACGGACCAGTTCTTGGTCCGTTCCGCTCTCGTCCTCTCCTTTTCGTGGCTCTCCCTGACGGCTGCTGAAAACAAGGCAAACTTCTCCCTCTCCGTACCCTCAGCGCTCTCATACGCTGTCCGGAGACGGCGCTCCTCCTGCGGTCAGAAGAGAGGGACGGGCGGCTTAATTTGAATTCAATTCAATCGGCTGACCTGTTATTCCATAACCAGGTTCATTTTTAAACTGATATCTCTGCCAGGGCTAAAAGGTATATTTCCAAAAATATCATTATAATTGTGTGATTAGTCAGTGGCAGGTAAAGTGCCACTGTGGCTAACTCTAGATATTATACTTCAGAATAAAAGTACTTCCACCTCTTCTTCTGACCTCAAACTATCTGGATCTCTAACACCATAAAACCTCAATCAACCATACTACAGTTATTGTACCACCTGTTTAATGTGCATTTTCATTGCTTCAGCTGACCTGCAGCAGCTTGTGTTCCAGCGTGGCCAGCTCCAGGTAGTGAGTCTCCTCCCTGGACACTCTGTCCAGCCGGTCTCGGACCTCCTTCAGCCTCACCTGCAGGGCCTCCAGGCTAGTATGAGCCTCGCGCACTATCCCTCTGGCCACCATGAACGCTGCCTCAGCCTAGACGACACACACACGCACACGCACGCACGCACACACACACACACACACACACACACACACACACACACACACACACACACACACACACACACATGTAAACAGACTTTGATGTAACATTTTTAAAACAAGTGTTTTAAAGAAGTGCTGATTCAACATCATGGTCATTTAGGAAGCTCTAGTTTGTGTTGTGGTTAAATTGTATTGTGTTGTACTAAAAGTTGATTCTCATACATATATCATCAATATATCCCAAAATATCAGTGTGGGTGAACTAAACTTGTAAGTTGAGGTGCTTCTTACTGTCTGCTGACCTCAGTGACCTTGGTTTGAGCCGTGCGGACCTCGTTAAGCCCGACAAACTCCTCGTACCTCTCCCACCAGTAGTTGACTGTGGCGGTGGCCGTTTGAGCCGACCTCTGACCCCACTGCCGCCCCAGCTCTCCTGCACTCTAGAGGAGGGAGAGAAGGCAGTGCTTCAGTTTGGTTCTGTGTTTTTATTACAACATTGTTAACACAGTTCTAATAATTCAGTGATTATCAGCATGTTGCCTGTGAGGTCTATGGTCTGGAAAGTTGTCATTTCCTGTACCTGTAAGGCAGCCACAGCGCGCTCCTTCGCTACCTCAGCTCCTCCCTTCCCATTAGGAGGCGCTGGGTTAGTGGGTGGAGGGGAGCTAGGCTGATGGTGAGCACTGTAGGTTCGGACCAGAGGGATTCTGCCAGAGAGGGATCCAGGCAGGAAGAGGCGGGACAGACAGCCTGAGCCATGAGCCCAGAGAGAGATCCGTGCTCCTCTGTACCTGATACAGTAAAGATACTGTCAATCATCAGCTTTGGTGCTGTAATTTATTTAGAGCCACACATAAAGCTCTGGTCTCCCCTGTACTGGACTAAATTGTGCAGAAGTACCTCATTGAGAAGTGCAGCAGACAGAAGTGCAGCTTGAAAACTGTCAGAGCTTCACTTCTACTGCAGCTACAGAGCTAACACTGGAAAAGGCACCTGTGAACAACAACAGTAACAAAAATTTAATTAGATGATTTATAAACTATCAACTGTGGATGTTGCATAGGTTTAAAGTGTCTTATATACTGTCGGCTATAGGCCTACTGTTGTGTCAGAGGAATCTGACTATTGAACTGGGCCCAGCTTTAGTAATTTAAAATATTTGCAATACAAGCTCAGAAAACCACCTGGGTTCATTTTCAAAAATATTAAGTTGTTTCAATATTTAGGCTATATTTAGTGCAGTACAATGATAACTTTAATGAAGTTCAAAATAAGTTTCTGTATTTTTCCTAAAATGCATCAAGTAAACTGGCAATAGAGTGTACAGCGCTGTGTGAAGTTTTAGGCACTTTTATAGGATGCTTCAATTATTATCGTCACACAAAACCATCAAGGAGGCATCTGATTGGTCCAAAATTCACACTTCAGCAGGACAGTGAAGCCAAATATACAGTCAGAGTCATAAAAACTATCTGCAGAGACAAGAGGAACAAGGAGTCTTGCAACGGATGGTTTGGCCTCCTGCTCTCAACATCATGGAGTCAGTCTGGGATCACATGAAGAACCAGAAGACAATGAATCAGACTAAATCCACAGAAGAACTGTGGTAGATTCTCCAAGATGCTGGAACAACCTACCTGCCAAGTACATTGAAAACAAGGTGTAAGGCTCTTATAAACATCTATTTAAAGAGATGTTTTGATGATTTTTCTTTTTAAATCCAGATGTCATGATGAAGGACATAACAACAAGAGGAGAAATAACCTCACCCTGCTGTTAATTTGGTATTTGTATGGAGTGTCATTACTTACATCTAAAGTACAGTCTTTTAAATCTCACAATTGGTCAACTTCCTAACCACATGTAACTGCAAATCAATGTACAACCTAGGAGGAGACAAGACTGACATGGACTCTACATACAGCATGATGAATGACTTTCACAACACACGGTGGTCATTATGCTATAAGCTAACTAACACGCGACACTGTTCATACTGACTGCCACATCAGGTGAATAATCAGACAGACTGCAGGAGCATAATGATTATAGGGCCTTGATTTTAGTATAATTTATATCACAATTTCCCTGTTCCTCTCCATGCTTTATTCCCAACTAGCCAGCGTTTAGCTCCAAGGTTTCTAACAGTTAACGTGACTTTTCAATCATGTAAAACTGACTATTAAATCCTTTCAGACACACAGCAAGGTATCAAAATAAATGTACCTCTTTTTGTCGATGTTGTCAAAGCGTTCATGTCACACAGATGAAGTTTATTCTGGCTAACCGGTTAGCATCTCAAATGAAACTGCTAACATCCGGGTGAGATTTCGTTCAGGCACATCAAGTTGATTCTATTTCCGGTTTGCAATTCGTCGGGGTCTTGACAGCGCGGATTAGAGAGACAGCCGGTTGTGTTCGCTAACACAATAACGTTTAATTCTTTCCTTTAGACAACTGTAAGCAGTTTTAAACATGTCTGGTAGAGAAGGTGAGACGCCCTTTTCATCTGATGGTCATCTTAAAATTCCTGCCGATGTAAAATATATGTTTTAGGCGTAATAAACCTCAGTGGAGCGTGTTTTACTGGCTGGATCAGCTAGTTGTTGCTAACGGCTGGTTAACAGAGCGCGAAGCTGACAACCTTTCATCAAACTAAACCAAATAACCTCCACATCAATGCGTTTTGTTTTTGGGCAATATTTA
This sequence comes from Seriola lalandi dorsalis, assembly GCF_002814215.2. NCBI lineage: Eukaryota > Metazoa > Chordata > Actinopteri > Carangiformes > Carangidae > Seriola > Seriola lalandi. The sequence goes on from NW_019524946.1 coordinate 155,034, forward strand.
CACACGAAAGACGATGTATTTAAACCATGCGCCAATCGTTTGCCATAGTCTGAGGCATTCGGCTTATTGCGTCGTCTCAGTGACTCATAATTTAGCTAGCTGGACAATTTACGAACTAACGATATTTTCATTTTCGCTTGTGTTATTAATAGGCAAACTAAAATTACTAATGAAATGTGAAGCTGGTGTTCTTGTTACACTGAATATATATTAGTGCACTGGATTACATTGGACAGCAGCTCTCTACAAGTCATGGTGTACCAGTTGGGCGATACTGAAATTGGTTTGTCGAGGGAGTTCGGTGCGTTATTCTGGTCTCACCATTAGGTTGTGTTTAGTATTTCCAGTTGAGCACTTTCAGCAAACCGTGAGCTAACAGAATAACCATCATTTTTTTGTGCTCAGGAGGCAAAAAGAAACCACTGAAGGCACCCAAGAAACAGTCCAAGGAAATGGATGAAGTAAGTGTTGTTCTGCTCTCCCAGATTGTACTGTGAATGTAATTTAATACAATGTGACGATTATATGTTTCGACTAATCGTTTAGTCTACAAAATCTAAACAAAGTGAAGAAATAGAAATGACCCTCATATCTTCAAATGTCAGTTGAATACGTGACGTGTTTGAAAAAGTAAGATGAAATAGGCCTGATGCTACACGTTTTTGTCTACTGTTTGGTTTCTGGGAAGCAATGTTACTGAAATTATTAATTATTTAATCACATAAGTTGTAGTTGTAACCTAAATTTAGTTTAGAATTTAATGAACAATTATAAATGAACTGTGTGTCTGCAGGATGATATGGCCTTCAAGCAGAAGCAAAAGGAAGAACAGAAGGCCATGGATGCACTGAAGGCCAAAGCTTCAGGAAAAGGACCTCTATGTAAGACAAAGGGGTAGATGGGAAACTTAATCATCATAACAAGGGCCCTTTTAATTGTGCAGACCAACAGTGTAGCCAAGAGCAATCATAAAACATGATTGATAAATTTATAACACAATGGCCTGGACATGTGATAAAGAGAAATGTTTTATCGAGATACACTGGTCATATCTGAAAGTGATTTCTTGTTATGATGTGAAAAGTTTTAAATGAAAACAAGAGGTTTCTTTTATACATATATAGTATACATAGAAAAGGTTGCAGTGGGTTTATGTTAAACACTCCCTAAATGCCCCGTTGCAATTGGGTCCTTTATGTTAAAAGGGCTAAATTTCACACAGATCTTTCAAATATTGACGTAAACCTACTCAAATTAAAGCTGTGCAGTACCCGTTATTTTATTTCAATGTGCTGAAGCTCGACACATAAAGAACAAAAAATGTGTAACTGTCCAAATACTTACGGCCTGGACTGTAATGTGGTTGTGTCAGTCATTTACACTTCATGTAATTGTTCATATGAACTCAAAGTTTCTCAAATCTCATTTATAGTCTGCCTTTCAGTCAAAAATACATGAAAAAAATCTGTTTTATTTTTCATTTGTAAATCTCAAACGTGTGTGACCACTTGTATTAACTGGTCAGATTAGAGGTTTCATTACCTATTTTTTTTTGTTTTGTTTCCCCCCTCCAGGTGGCAGTGGCATCAAGAAATCGGGCAAGAAGTAAAATCTGAATCTGGTGATGATTTTTATTTGCTCCCCGGCCTCGCTTCCTGTGTCTGAGATGTTTGTATGCTCACTGGAAGACTCTAGTTTGCTCTGTAAAACACGAACCCTGTCGAACTCAAAACACACCCTGCTTCTACAGCAGTGAAAATGTACAGAAAAAGACTTGAATAGTTTTCAGGATTTCAGGGACAGGAATATCTGTTACCAGTCAGGCCTGGTACACGCATCGTAACTCCCCAATGGCATTTAATTAGAGGTTTCACACTGTGATATTTGTTTGCTTCTACAGCAGTGAAAATGTACAGAAAAAGACTTGAATAGTTTTCAGGATTTCAGGGACAGGAATATCTGTTACCAGTCAGGCCTGGTACACGCATCGTAACTCCCCAATGGCATTTAATTAGAGGTTTCACACTGTGATATTTGTTGTTATGGACACTTTACTCAGTCATACTCACTGACCAAAATTTTCATATCCAGTTTAGAAATGGTCTGCATCTTAGAAATGGAAACCATGAAAAAATCCCAATCTCGGCTGTATCTTGCTTTTTGTCCATGTGAAACTTTATCAGAAACGCAAATCACCCCAAATTCTTTTTTCTTATTTTTACTTTATTGTAAAGAGGGAGATACCAATAAAGTTTTTGTAATTACTGCTTGTTATTTTAATTCTTTGTTAGTTGGAAAGGAATCTGTCAAGAATCTCAACCATCAAACCGCATTTAAAATAATAGCAAGGAATTTTGCTTTTAGATAATAAATAATATGATAATAATAAATAAATTGCTTTCTATGTGGTGTTAGAAACATCTTTTTAAAAAAAAGAATTGAGTATAAATCCATGAACGCTGAAGAAACCCTGGAGATGAGCCTGTCAGTGACAGATGCCAAGGAGAGGAGGAAAGAAACGCAAGAAGGGGCCTGCTGCAGAGTAATAAGACACCTTTGTTGTGATTAACGATGAATAACACCCCTCACCCCTGACGTTTTTGGTTAGGTTGTGTTTATGTGTTAACCTAAATGAACTGAAGCCAACACTGACCTGTGACTGACCTGTGAACAGTTGGCATGGTAAGAGGACCCCAGACCCCCACCACCAAGCTCAGGAGACATTTGGACTAGTCATAGCAGGTAAAGCACAGGTGAAACAAAGTTCATTAATGATGGCTCAGTTCGGTTTAGCTGTGCCAGTGAGCCAGCATGCACATTACCAGGCCCTGACACTGTCTCACCTGAACTGAATGTGCTCGTTATTTAAGTTATTAATTGCACCTGTGCTTTTCTTGCAACGACATGCCAAAATGTGTGGTGTGAGAATGGACCAGTGAAGCGATGCAACGAGAGAGGACCTGCGGGTCGACGTGGTTCAGATAAGGCCTGAAAGTATTCAGCTCCTGTACTTGGGTGACAGTAGAAATACTGTAATCTAGAAGTACTCCACTACAGGTTAAAGCCCCCCATTCAACAAAACATAATTAATTATCATCAAAGTATATTGTATAATTTGATACTATTTAGGTTGTCCATTTGGTGCCATTTTTATTAGAGATAGTACACACTACTGAATAGTTCAATAGTAGAACAATTCATCATATTTGATGAAGTCATCGTATGTTTTGTATGTAACTTTTTATCGGAAAATTAATTAGTAACGATAAGTGTAAAATAAATTCAGTGTTGCAAAGGCAAAGAGTACAATAATTCCCTCTGAAATGCATTAGAGAAGTATTAATTATCTCAAAATTATCCCTAAAAATCGTACAGAAGTACATCACTTGATTAAATGCGCTTTTATACTTTCCTGAACATTCTGTTGCTATGGCAACTTCTACCGGCACATCTCTGTCGCAGTTTAACTGACATTGCTACATCCACCATTTTGTCTGAAGTTTGACAAAGCAAATATTGAAAGGGGCCTTTTATGGGCCTCATCAAACGGCCGTGTTGGAGTAATATTTGTGAGTACCCTTTTTATTACAGCTGTTTTGTGATTGCTCATGTACATTTTATTACAGTTTAGTTTCTGTATAATCAACTTACTTTTGCTAACCAAGCTAGCCACTAGCTTTATATTTGCTGCAGTGGCTGTATGTGTTGCTAATACTAACTAGTTGCTAATTGTGTTGCTCTGTGTATGTTAATTAGATTCATTACTATGTAGTACTTCCGTTGTATACTTATTGATTTGTCACTAGTGATACTTTGGTTGCTCACTTAATGTCTCTTCTCATGAGACACATGAAACTATTTCCAGTGTAATTCCAATGGTGTCATTAAAATGGGTTGATCCCCACTAAGTAGTTCTTCAAGAATGTAGTTACCTTCAGTAACTGCCAGGTGTAACAACTTCATTCCCAACTTAATCAACTAACAAAACTAATGTTTGCTTTCTAAATACAAGACGGTTGACATGTGCCGGCACCTTGTCGGGAGCACCTGGACATTTCCTGGTGGCCTCTCAGAACCCATACAGACTCAAGACGCACCCAGTAACCGTCTACCTACTTCTCCCCTGATAACATTGTAGACAATGGACGGTCTTCATTGTCTCAGGAACAGGAAAGGTGGAGCAGAGAGGGACAGAACCAAAAAGAGAGAAGCCCTTGACACAGTAAGGCATACACACACGCGCGCGACATACACAGTTAATGTTCAAATTGATTGAAAATGTGTGTTAATTTTTTTCATACTTTTGAATTGATATGCTGGAATATAAAGATAATCATGAAAACATTTTACCTAACTCTTAATCTCATTCCATTTTAAAATGTGTAGGTTTATTGTTTCGTGTGTCTAGCCTTGTACATTAGTATGTGCTATAATTGTTGTAACACACCATGAAAACTCAGTACTCAGATAAGCGACTTGTTGCTCAGGCCTAAATTTTTGTGTTTTGTGGTCTGGATAGATTTCCTCCCAGATGAACATAGGGGCCAAATTTAACTGGTATCTGTTCAATTAACAAGTAGGGTTTTCCTTCAAATGTAGAAATCTGGCGGTTTGAGTGAACAGGGTGGCCTGGGGAGAAAACAAATTCCTGGCCTGAATTATTGTTTCAGTCCGCCCCTGATGGTCCATATATCTGACCTGAAGCATGATAAATTCAAATTCACAAAAAAATAAAAAATAAAAGCATTATATTAAATTAATATGATGTCAGGTTAGTTTTAATCGGGTATTTCACATTCAATTTCAACTGTATGAATACTGACAATTTAATCCTATATACGTTTACTATTGCAGCAACTGCTATATCATGAAGTTTCAGTTGTGAGAGCATGCGGTGTGTTTATTACGGTACAACACTGGAGTGAACAGAACAATGCTCTGCCACTTTTTTTCTCCAAGTGAGGAAATGGAATATTATAGTTCACATAATCAGGTTGAAATTCATATACATTTTTAAGATCCGATTGTCAATGAAGCGTATGTATTACTTTTGAAATGATCAAAGTTATTATATTGATATTTATGGAGTGTTGATTGATTCTTAACTCAGACTTTGTGGAACATGAAAGAAAACATTTCACCTTAAAAAAAAAAAAAAAAAAAAAAACTTCATGAAGTCAGTCAGAACATATGTAACTTTGCCACCATTGGAACAGAGGTTACATGACCTTCGAAATGAGCCACAACTTGTGTGCACCAATACAAAACAAATAGCACTTCACCTCATGTCGACAACACCAACTGAGAAGTGTTTCTCTTTTCATATTGGTAAGGGATATCAGCAGTCTTCCAGATACACACTGAAATCCAGGTACAGCAGGGTGAACCCAGATCAACTGCAGTGTCCAGTGAACAGTTAGTGTCTGGCGTTAGAAATTGTAGCAGTCAAGTCAACACTCAGAGTGTTTCTGTGGGTAATGGGTTAGGTTAAGAGTTTATCAGTTTGTTAGGTGGATCTGGCCTCCTGAGTTTAAACATTATTTCCATAGTTCATCTTTGCCATCTTCTGCTGAAGGATCTTGATCTCCAGGCTGAGCTTCTCCCTCTCCAGCAGCAGGTTTCCTCTCTTCAACTCCAGGATATCCTCATCCATTGCCAAGAGCCCCAGTGGTATCGGCTGAGCCTGCTGCTGCGTATTTAGACCTGCACAGGAAAAACCCATGATCCACTCAATCCTGCAGCTACAGGCAGCTACAGGTGGGGAAGGCTGAGTTTTGAACAAATGGTTGAGTAGTTTTAAAAACCCAATCCTTATTTAACAATAACTAAACATTTATTTTACAGTTATCATTAATAGCAGTAGTAGTAGTATAACAATAAGAATGTGAATATAATCATGCTGGTTACCATCCTGTTCATCGGTTATCTTAGTTATGGACTTCAGCTCCACCTCCACAGGGTAATGGTCGCTCACTTTCAGAGCCTGGAAAATAAACAGTTATTTATTGATTGACAATCACTGTGTGAGCTATTATGCACTTCTGGATGAGTGTGAACCAAGTAATATCGGGCAATACTTGGTGCACAAGTAACTTATTTCAGTAATTTGTATCCATATAAATTCATTATAAGCCAAACTTATAATTCTATTTCTGGGAAATATAGATGCGACATTGCACATCATTTATTTTTTCAACAAAATAATTTTAAGAAAATGAAGAATGATTGGATTTCATGAGCTTTCCTCTAGCACCACCTTGAGGCCAAAATGCAAACTTTGCACACATGAGTATTTAATGGCTGGATTGCCATGAAATCGGGTCGCTGCATCAGTCAAATAATCCACAAAGGTTTTACAAAGGTCCTGTCATTCTCTTTACCGGTCCTCTCTGTGTGCCTGTCACTGAGAGCATGCTGCTTGCATGTATACAACAAGAAACTGTTTGAATTAAGACAAAGGCTCTAAGGCACAACAACTGACCTGCTCCTCACTGAGTCCATATGCCTTCTGGAAGTTGAAGGGTTTGGCAGAGTTTGGTACGACAGCCTGGAGCATGTCGTCCCCGTAGATGACGATCCTGAACAAAGACATGCAGCATGTAATTCACAGTCAGTCACAATTTATTTATATTTACGACAAAAATAAAACAAACACAAATTTAGAAACACAAAAATACTATTAAGATATGTAATGTAATAAACTTTTTTGCAAAGAGGTACATGAAAAGATTGAGGCCACTCTCCTCTCATCTGTGTCCAGTCTTTGTGTTAGGCCGTGCAAAACGACTCCTCACTTCATATTTAACAGATAGATATTGAAGTATTATCAGTCTACTCGTCTAAATGTAAACAAGTGTAACACCCAGAATGTTGTTGTGAGTGTGGGTGTGCACCTGTGTCTTAATCAGTAGTTTAAGAGATTCAAGATTAAGATATTAATTGCCTATGATTAATCTTAAAAGAGGTATTAAACAATACGATAAATTGTTACAGTTGTTATAAGTTGTTATAACCTAATAAAGCCATTACAAAGTTACTATAATGTGGTAGTGTATTATAGAGGTAGCGCTAATTTGAACTACTTATAGTACATAGACAGTTTATAACATCCTATTTATCCCATTCTGTTTGTTTGTGTTACCTGTCGTATGTGTGGTCGTTTCCGGTGCTGGCCGTGGTGTCGACATCATCTCCAATCAGCCAGTGGAAGTTCTTGTTGCTACGGATACTGATGTCCTTCATCTCTTTCTTGGTGACGTACGAGCCATCGGCATTGAAGTCGCCCAGGATCATCACGTTCTGGAGCAGAGAGGAGGCAGAGCAGCAGCAACATGTGTCAACAACAGTCTGCGTCTCTAACAGGTGAAGTAGTCCGTGGTGTTCTCTCCTTTCCTTTTTTTGTTACAGTACAAAAAAGTGGGTGTTGTTGAATATAGCTGCCAATAACATGGAAGAATTTCCACAACAGTTGAGGTCTGGTTCGGTTTTTAGTTGCAGAAGCTGAACGTTTCAACCATTTATTCATTACTTTAAGCAGTTTCAAACATTTGACCACCAATAGTCTAATTTTAGCTTCTATCGTTTTCGACTGTATTTCCACAACTTTTACCAGTGTATGTCAACCATTTTTCCAATACTTTTAACCATTTCAGCTATTTATCCTTTAGCTTTTTCAGTATTTATTTGGAGTTAACTATTACGACTTTACTTTTAGCTATCTATTTCAACAATGCATCCAACACTTTTAGCTTTTTTAGTATTTATCCACTACTTTTAGCCAACAATCCATTACTATTAGCTAAATCAATTATTTCATTGTATTAGATCATGTTTCGTATTGTCACACTGTCTTGTACTGATGATGTCATGTCCTTACATCAGTCCTCCACTTCTCCTTGACCTGCAGGAAGACATGGTAAAGCTCATCCAGCTCCTTCTCTGAGTCATCTGGTTTGGTGTGAACTGGGATCATCACAAGGTCCTTCAGCACTATGGTGGGTGAACACACAGACACACAAAAACAAACACACACCGTTACATTCAGTCAGACTAACCCTATCTGACAGGAAGCCCACTGCAGGTATTCTTTCCTGTAAACTAACCCAAACTTAACCCTAAATCCAAACCTGCCAGAACCCTAATCTAAAGGTGAGAGAACAGGCAAAGCGTTGTTGCATTTTCCTCGATATTGATATTTTGATATATTAGGGTTTCTTGTGTGAGAGTCCTCTACCTGTATTGAGGCATCTGAATCGCAGGATGTAGGGATCTCTAGCGAAAACGTCTCCTCCCACAGTCGTCTCATCATCAAACTGATAGGAGCCCACCAAGTCAACCAGGTCATCTCTACACACACAAACACACACACAAGTTTAATCACCACATTATATTTTGATTATGCAGCTTCAGAATGTCCCTTTGATCAGAGATATCTGTAGCTATAAGGATTCTGATCTTACGAAATGAATGAACTCATCTAGAATGATGTAATGTTTACCAGCTCAAATAATCTAATAAATATTTATTCAGCTACCTGAGTTATGTGAAGTTAGCTAAGCAGCAGCTGTTATTTTAAAACTGACTTTGTAAATATACACTGAGTGTAAAATGACAATCCTGTTTCAAATAAACAACACATTGATGAGACACTAAAACAAGGGCAATATCTGATGTTGGTGCATATAGATCTAAATACACCTTTTCAGATAGTTGTACTTGAATACATCTCTTTTTCTGTGGCTTCTAGTTAAATGCTCGGTGTTCACTATGTTCTGTGTTTTCTATTCTCTTTCTGTATTTCCCCCCCAAAATGGCTAAACCAACTCCCTCTATGTTGTGTAAGGCTGTGCAAAACGTATATATATGTTGACTGTTGAAAAGATAGTTAGTGGAAATGGTTAAAATGTTAAAACGGTGGTCTAAGAAGTTCCTGTGGACATTTGGATTCTTTTTTCTGATGCGAAAACCCTGAAACACTGTTATACTGGCAAACTGCTGTACAGGCTCTAACCTCTTTATAACTCATAACTGATGTTAGTCTCAGCGGTGAGAACCTGCTGCAGGTGAACTCTCACCTGTACAGGAACATGAACTGCTCCTTGTAGCGCGTTCGACCCAGGCGAGTGCTGATCTTCAGAGTGTAGTGATGCCTTTTGTTGGATCTGAGAGACAGAGAGAAAGACAGAAACTGTTGGTATTTAAAAAGGTTTAAAGAGCCTTAGATCAAACATCTTTTCATCACTGTGTGTATTCTATAGCAGCTGGAAGCATTGTCACAGATGTTCAGAGAAATTCAAAACTATCCTACCATTTTTACCTGACACACACACACACACATACATACACACAAACAAAACACTATTTAGGCATGCTAGCAGCGTGGCTCTAGGGATGGCAGTGTTGATGTATCAGTCCATCACTTTGGTCCGAACTGAAATATCTCAGCATCTGTTGGATGGATTGACGTGGAATGTATTTCTAACATTCATGGTCCCCAGAGGATGACTCTTACAGTCTGGTGACCCTTTGACTTTTCTTAAAGCGCCACCATCCATTGTGCTTTTGTTGTAAATATCTCAATGACTCTCACATGGGTTGCCATGAATTTTGGTACAAACATTCATGTTCCCCTTTGGTTGAATTGAAATTACTTTGGTGACCAAAAATTGAATACCTGTAACTGAATACCTGTAAAACTAACGACATTCCCATCAGTGACAGCTGGTACAGTAATATTTCAATATTTATATTATTATGGTACGGTATAAGATAAGATATAGTTGATGTCAGAATTTCCTTAACATCAGCATGTTAGTGTTGTCATTGCAAGGACGTGAGCATTAAGCTCAAAGGACCAGTGTGTCTAAGTTCTGCCTCAACAAGCTTCCTGAGATTAATGATAATAGTAATAACAGAAACAGACACTCACTTGTTGAGTGCATCCAGGAAGGTTTCTACAGATGTCCCGCTGATGTCCACCACTTCCAGGATCACAATGATGTCATAACGAGACACAATCTGAGGGGCGGAGGGAGAGCGAGTGAGACATCAGTTTACCTTGTAAAGTCTGAAATATGGAGGATCAAAGTTCATCAAGAATAAACAAGACTAGGTTGAAAACTAGCACATGACTGGACGGCATCATAGGCTATTTGCATTCTGCCTATATCAGCCTTTCCTTATCTCCTCCTCTCTGCGCTCACATATACAGTATTTTAATACAGCCAAATTTCCAGTACAGCTGTTCTCATTTACATGTTTTTCTATTTCTCTCAGTGACTGAAACAGCTCATTAAGATCAAATGTTAACCAGCAGTCACTTCCAAGCCATTTCCAAGCTGCTGCTCTGCTGCTGCTTTATAACTACAACATTGTCTGACATCACCAAACACATACTGTAAGTTAATGCCAGCGGCTGTGCTGTAATTTCAGCTACCTATTTGTAAAATGATCACTCAGAGAGAAAGTTAGAAGCTCATTCATATCAACTGCTCTGTGGTCAGCATAGAGAGGTGTGTCTGCTATAAGGTAAAGACCAACCTCGCGCTCACAGGACAGTACTGTGACTGTCATCTACGGAAAGTCACTTGGGTTTGTCCGAAAAGTCACTGGATTTGTCACTAGGTGCTTCTTTGGAAAAAAAAAAAAAAGTCTGTCTTTGAGTTTGAAAAGTCAGGAAATCTAGTGAAAAAGGCGCTACCTTGGCAACACTGCTTGATCGTGCTAAATCATTTTGAAAGAACAACGACCAATGAGGAAACCAAACTCAGTTAACCCTGTCACTCAGTCAGTCAGTCCCAGATATTTGCATAGATAGACCTGGCCCCGCTTGTTGTTAAGTAAATGAGTAATGTGGATTGAATTTCTCAGTGTCTTAATGCGTCTTATATATTCATTCTTTTGTTGTTAATTTATCAATATATTTGACCATTTTAATCATTCAGTTTCCTAAAGGTGAACTAATTAATGGCTTAGCTGACCAACAAAAATTACAACTTTTCCTCCTGTAAAAAGAGGAAATTATAATGATAATAAGTGACAGATGTCTCTGTGTGTGTTTTCGTACAGGTTGTTGTTACCTTAATCAGGATATTGAGAATATCTGGGTCTGACACTTTGTTTTTTCCAAACTTCTGGATGTTAAAAGATGCTATTTTCATGGTGGCTGCAGAGAGAAAAGAAAAGAAATGACAGAAATTGAGTGGAAACATTATTGGAATTTTAACAGGTTTGTTTATGTCTGAGAACATGCACAAGTATGTGTGGTATTACTGTATTTTGTATACGTCAAACAAGCTGTTACTGTGTGTGTGTGTGTGTGTGTGTGTGTGTGTGTGTGTGTGTGTGTGTGTGTGCGCACGCGCATGTGTGTCAACAGCAGCTGTAAGTTGTATAACCTAATTACAACTCACCTGAGGCGTGTGTAAGAGATTACAATGAGAACATGCTCATTTAGGTTTAACCACATACTATAAAGATAAAATACTGTTGGCTCCATGTTTCATTGGGTCTACAGTCTTACAGTCTTACAGTCTACAGTTTTATTCAGTGTGTGTTTCACCTTTATTTCTTCAGGGAGGAAACAGACATGAACAAACATTTCAAAGAAAAAAACATGGCAGTTCTTCTCAGCTGAAAATAAACATGATAAAATGTGAAGAATTCCCATGAGAAATTAATTTGACAATTTTATCATTTCATCAGCACTGTTTTCAGTAATTGTTTAAATAGCTAAATTATCATTAGAAAAGATTTTTGAATAATTAAATGAAAACATTTAAAAATAAACCACAGGAACATAACAAACCCACATAAGTAGTTAAGCTTTAAATCATGTCTTGGTTGGGTTTTACCGATTTATAAAAAAGAAACCCCCTATTGAGTCCACATTGGCCACAGTATTTTGCACTTAAGTCGCAAAAAACAGACATTAATTGCGGAGCTCTTCAGACTTTTTTTTGTTAGTTCTTGTTAATGTCATGAGCTGTTTTTAGATTCCTCCTAAACTCACTCCAGATGAGCTGAATTCTTCAACAAAAATTATCTGAGGAAATACATTTCAGACTTGTTCTAACAGGTTTAGTCACAACGCCTTTAAGACGCCCCCTCCCAAATCCTCTTGTCTCCACTGATGTGACTGAGCATACCTACAGCAAAGCTGTACATCAACACATGACATGCTCTTTGTTGGGGTCTATGCAAATACATGTAGGCCTACGAATATAACTAACAGGCAGTCAGTAATGAAACAGGTCGGTTTTTCCCGCAGTGTGTAGCTCATAACCCGCTGCTACTGATTAAAGGCAACTTTCTTGACTATAGAATCAAAACATTTGATCAGCTGATAAAATATGATGCAGCTATATCTTTCAAATGTGGATTACAGATCAATGTACCTGTATTAATATACCAGTAATTTAATGTACATTATAGGATAACACTCCAAAAGCCATTCTACATAATGACCTCTTTTACTTTTGATAATTGAAATACTTGCTGTAATACTTGTAAGTTAAAACTGAAAATGTGACTGAAAAAACTATGAATTAAACACTACTATTATCGAGCATTTTACACTCTTTTATTGCTACTTTTACTGGAGTAATTACCTAAAACGTATGATAATGAGACACATCCCTCATGTTGACAGAAAAGCTGACACACTGCTTTTACCTGTTTACTGCAACAGAATATTTAAACATTTTTAATCAATTAGCTTCACATCTGTTCCGATCTTCTAAGGATATGAATAATAAACAGGAAATGAATAAAACAAGGGAAACATCTCTAGAACTGAAACAACTGGTTGATTGACAGAAAATGAATTTTGATAAATAATTTAAGTGACTTAAAGCAAAACTGCCAAAAGAAATTCTCTGGTCCAGCTTGACAAACATAATAATATTTAAAAAAAAACAAACATAATATTTAATCTGCTATAACAGTAAATTAAATATCTATAAGACCAGCAGTTTGAAGACATCACCTTGGGCTTTAGGAAATTGTAATGATCATTTCTCATGATTTTCTGAAATTTCATCGACCGAATTGATTAATCGAGGTAATAATTAGCAGATAAATTGATAATAAAAGTAACTGTTAGTTGCAGCCCTGTTTCAATGCGGCCCTTCATACAGAGAATCATGAGGATGGGGGTGTTGCTGTTTGTTTTTCCTGCCCTGTTGCCTCTCTCTGGTTACTCCCTGTGGTTGGACAGGTGACACGTGAAATGCAACTAAAACCCATGACAGCTGTTTGTGTGTGTGTGTGTGTGTGTGTGTGTGTGTGTGTGTGTGTCTGGTGGAGGTTGTCTAACTAGTCTGAATTTTTGTTGTTCCTCAGCCTGGTAATCAGTAGATACTTTACCTGATAACAGTCACAATGTGCCCACACACACACACACACACACACACACACACACACACAAACACTAAAACATGGGACATAGCTGTAAACACTGGGATCAGATGTCAGTGTTGCCCTGACAAGTTTTACCTCTTTAGACTTTTACACTGCTGCTGCAATTTGTTTCAGCAGTTAATTCTCGTTCAAGTCATGTCCTGTCTGCTCTCACTATCGGCTGTAAAATAATTAAAAGATGAAAAGAAATGAACTTTAGCTGCGGTTTAGGCGCAGCGCAACATAGATAAAAGAAACCAAAATTGACTTTTGAATTTGAATGGCCAATACAGGTTAAACAGAAGTTGTTCTTAGGCTTTCTCACATATTTCAGTCTCTATATCCAGCACTGTTGTCAGATCCTGGGCCCTATTAGGGAAACTTCCTAAATTGCCGATCCTATCTTTAGTGTTTGGTTAAGATAGGATGGTACGGTATGGTAATTAGGGTTAGGACCTGATTTAGGAGAAAAGGCCATGACAGATGAATAGCTCCTAAGTCAGTGTTCCTTTTATTGCTTTTACACAACCAACGAAATGTCAACAGGATGAGCTTATTCATTGAGAGACTCATGACAGACCTCAACGATGTGTTGCGGTTTGATAACAAAACACTCGTTAATAGATACAAGCTATTTTAACCCACTCTCTCTCTTATCTCTTGGGTTAACGTCGTTGTAAATTTCCCAAAAAAAATATCTTCGGATTCTGCAGCTGTTGCCAACACTCCTAACTCCTCTGTCTTGAAGTTAAGTGTCCATCGTTGTTTTAGTTCCATTTCTTGTAGGTTTCAACGAGAAATCTAATGGGTTACAAAAATACCTCAGTCTGAGGGGATGAGAAAAGTAGCGGTTGCTAGGTAACGGAGATAAAAGTTAATAACTGATGTTGGATTGAGTATTTAAGACTTCCTAACCTCAGATAAGATAGGATTCCTAAAGTTAGGATTTGATTCTGTAGTTTCTTTAACACGGCCTCAGATTTCTATTTATCAAACACTTCAGTTCATGATGGATCACTGAATTCCTGTCAGCCTTAGCGGTACGTGTAAATATTGTGATATTTTTATAATAACAATTTATCAATTTATCCTGCATCTGAAGCTCCCCTCGGCTTCATGAAGCCTTATAATGAGTTTCAGCTCATTGATCAGCTGTTCGGCCTTCACTTTCGGCCGCATCAGAGAAAAAGCTCACAAAACCCTCTGTACACCACCTGATCTTCACCAATTAGCAAACAGACACAGTTAGAAAACATAGCTATTGTACTTTGTGGAGCATTTAGCAGCTAAAGAACCAGATATGTCCTTCAGTAGGTGGTATAGACCAAAATAAGAGCTAAAAGAGAGTGAATATTAGATTTATATTAACTAGGTGGACACAAACATGACTCCAAATGAATGATAATGTTGCTCTGAAACTGCTTGGTGTGAAAATAAGCAACTATTTGTTAATACTTTTGCAATATCTGTTGCCTCTAAGTGGTCAAAAAATCAGTTAGCAGGAGTAGGTTTTGGTTAAGAGAAGAGTCTGAGGATCTGAGACTGAGATGTCTTAAATCTGCCACCAAACACAAAAAAATATCAAGTATCAACATGGCTGGGCCTTTTTCTCTGGCATCTCCCTCAGGACAAACCTTTAAGTTTTCATACCACAGTACATGAAGGATCTAAGAATAGCAAATCTGTCTCTCAATTTTTAACCCATCCAACATTTGTTTTTCAGTTGAATAGTAAATGTGTGATCTTATCATCACCAGTGAACCAGTGTGTGAAAGCACAAATATTTGAACAAAAGAAACAGTTCATACATCCAGCAGCTGGCTGGGGGCTTCAAGTTTCACTGTTACTATACGTCTTTGTTTACTGTCGACCACATCCTGCAGCTGAACACTAAAGCCAAAAGGTGAAAAAAAACTCAAATCCCTTACGTTAGTAAAAGTAGCAAACACAGAAATTATCTTAAAAAATAACAGTCCCTGCAATCGATTTTAGTAAGTTAAATTAAAGATTTGAGTTCCTCTTCTGCCAAAAACATAACAAGAAACGATCAGCAATACGTCAGATCTCTACTTGAATGACTCGACTATGACATTTCACCTGTAGTTTTAGGCGTAGAGATGGAGGAAGGCTGTTTCTTTTGTCTAAAGACAGGTAAAGCCTTTCAGGTATTTCACTGAGCAAGGAATACCAGACAAACAAACAAGCTGTTTCTCACCTGAGCGAAGAGTCTGACAGGCACTTGGATCAGATCTGTTTATTCCCGGTGAGGTTTAAATAAAGTGAAGAACGAGAAGGAAAACCTTGTGGACTTCACAATGAAAAAAATATTCCTGGGTCTGTAGTTGGTGCTTGGGCAAGCAGCATATAGAGGGTGACCACGGGCAATGCGATTGGTCGGGAGCCAACCAATAGTGGGGGCTGGACAGACAAACAAAACAAGTATCCCGCCCTACATAATTTCTTCCTGCTGTTAGGTGTATGTGTGTGCGTGTGTGTGTGCGTGTGTGCGTGCGCGTGTGTGCGTGCGCGTGTGTGTGTGTGTGTGTGTGTGCGGGGAGGGAGGGAGGGAGGGAGGGAGGATGTTGTTGTCTGCCCTCAGTTGCTCAGCAGCAACTCTACAGAGATGTGACATGGCACACCCACAGGAAATTGTTTACCCCCAAAATACCATATATACTATACAATCCAAACCACAGTAGCTGAAGTATATAGTAGATGTATACTGTACATATATACTAACACAATACTACAGTAACAGGTGATTCTATTAATTTCTTCATCCCATTTATTTGAAACAACAGAAACACCTCTCTGTATAATGCAATACACTTCACCAGCACCACAAAAAAAACTGAACATTGTGGCCTTCATGAAAGAAGATTTAATGTTGCATGTACATGTAAAATGACTCTTCACGTGGGAGCAGACCTACACTGACATCAATAAAAGTTTAATATAATTATATTCACTGCTTAGCACTAGCTATTGCTCGGTGCTGTGATGGTTTGTTTTCTACACGAGTGTGAGTTTCAGCAGACTGACTCAGTCACTCCCACTCTCCTTGTGTTGCTAATGCAGTCTCAGCTGTGTGGGTTCACTGATGATTAAGTCATCAACTGTGTGATGTCTGGCACTCAGCACTCAGTGTTTGACGAACCCTGATTGAATTAACAGAATCCCTCTCTCTCTTAAAAATCACTTGAAGAACTACCTTTCTCTCTCCATTTCTTGAACTTACTCGAACTCTTTCTCCAAAAAAATGCTCGGCCCTTATTTGTTACTTCACACACCTGCAGCTTTGTGGCACTTGTATCAGGTGAAGTGTGAAACTTTTTCATGAAGAATTCTCTTTAATCTTCTGTGGTTTGGATTGTACCTCATTTGTGCGTATAGCTAATAGATGGATGAGCAGGCAAAAGTTTTTGTAACTTATCCCAAATCGACTCTGTCTCCTTCCTTCTCATCTCTCTACATCTGATATAGCAATTCTTGCTGCATGTGTTTTCCTTGTTTGTATGTTTTTTTTATTCGTTTTTTTCCCTTACCGTTGCTTTCTCTCTTGCTTTTCAAATCTCCTGTAATGTTATCTTATGTCCTATCCCAGTATCCTGCCTCAACAAGAAATACATAAAATTAGATGGAGGTTCACACAAAGTAAAACCAAAGGCGTGTCACTTTATGGGAGATACTGACAGAGAGAGGAAAAGATGATTCTCAGGTGAAGGTCGGTGGAAACTGAAACGCCAAAATTAACTACATTTGTTTTCTTTAAGTGCTCCCCCACAATGTGTGATTCACTGGTGTTTGACAGGTGATATGTGCTTTCAGCTGTAATTAAAATTCCAGTAGTTCCAGTAGTTTCCACACTGAACTGTGCAACAGAAAGATGCTGGCAGCCACCTACATCCCCTAAAAGACTGTTTCTGTTTATTACTGTTTATTTTGTAATACACAAAATTGTGAATAGTTAATCAGAAATGAGTGAGGAATCTCATCGTGATTGATGAATCACTAATAAGTCGGTACTTATTAACTATGAATCGAGGTCTAGATAACAGGATAAAAGGAGTGGTCAATCTGTTAATCTACATACTGACACCTTCTCTTCATGAGTTGTTTGTGATTAACTCTTTACCAGTTGCTGAGCAGCTCTGAACTAATCTTTTTTTTTTAATTATTATTATTTTAACTAATTACTTAAATGTGCAACAATTGATTTTTTCCCTGCTTTTAGCCACTTGGGGGCAGCAGAAACAAATTGTGAACAAGTTGAGAACAAGATATTGACATATCATCACATTTTGATGTAGCAAAGTTGTTAGCAAACAGGTGCCTGTTTACACATCCAGCAGTTACAGAGCAACGTTATCGTTCATGTGGAGTCGTGTTTCGGGACCTTTAGGAAGTCGAATGCTCCCTCTCCTTTAACTCTGTTTTTGGTCTCTACCAACTCCTGAGGGAAATACCTCACTCTTTAGCTGCTGAATGTTGCACTATGTTCTTCCAAGAAAAGTTGAATTAAGGGCAACTGGACTTGATTGAAGATACATGAAGATGTTTCACCTCTCATCCAAGAGGCTTCTTCAGTTCTGACGAATCCTCTTCGGGCTTCATTGTTGCTTCATGCACCTGCAGCCTTGTGGCAGGTGGAACATGAAACTGAGTGTTGAGACACTTTTTCACTTTTTCTCTCTGATCTATTTTGGTTTGGATTGTACCTTATTTGTACGTGACCTTGGACAAATCTGTTTGCTGCTGTGTAGGTAGTGCACAGTGGGTTTCCTGTTGTGGACGAAGACGAAACAATGAGAGCGTGACAGTGAACCAACAGAGAAGATCAGTAAAGATCCAGGTGATAATCTTCTGTTCATCACAGTGAGTGACCCCTCTCACATTTTCACATTGTTTTTTTTACATTTTCATTTGACATATTATGAAAAAATCAATAGTAGCTGCTTTAAACATTAGTTATTAGTTGTTCTGCCTGTTTCACATCACACTAACTAGCTACTAGGTAATCCCTCATTACTTACCCAGGTTGTTCTCTCTCATTCGTTAGTGACGACTCAGTTTTGTATATCATATTGGAAAGTGTTACCTTTTTGTCTTTGTTCTTGTTTGTCATCTTAAAATATCTGCTTTCACCTTGACTTTTATTGAATCTTATATCTTTATAAATTATCTTAATTTTCTGCACTTACTCCAATTTTATCAGATATGTTTTGTCTCTGTAACTTTTGTTCTGGAAAGTAAAATATTGATAAATTTGAATTTCTTTTTTTTTTTTTACCAGTATTTGTACAGCACTATTAATGGCAGCCATGGTGGTTATTTGTTTTCCTTTCATTTCTTTTTGTGATGCTGGGAAGCAAACAAAAAAGATGGGAATGACAGCGTGAAGGAATTTAGTTTCATGTGTATTTTTCCACTGAAACAGGGACACTGACAAGACTGAACCCGCCATGTTTTTAAGCAGTCCTCCTAGGAAAGGTATGTTGACATAATGAGGCGACCTGAAGGCAGTGTGACACTTTGTATTTGCCACATTTTATTTGCGCTCCTAAAAACAAAACACATCGACAGTCTGACAGAGCTCCACCTCATGTCTTATGTCACCATGACAAACAGGAATTAGGGTTTGTTTTCCTCACTGCTTGCCTGAGGAGCCGCACACACTGAAAGACAGATTATAAATTAATTTTCATAACTGAAGAAAGAGAGGAACAACAGGCAAAACCAGAAAACTGAATACTTTCACTTCCAACTGCTGACTGAAAAAAAAAACTATTAAAATGGAAATTAACTGAGGGAATTTGATACAGCAATATAGGGAAAAAAACGACTGTCTTCCTGTTTTAGCGTTCTGTTCTTAGCTTCACTCTGAGAGAAAATGGCTTCAGCAGGGTCTGAGCCTCTCTGCAGTCTGCACTCTGAGAAACTCAAACTCTTCTGTTTGGACCATCAGCAGCCGGTGTGTGTCGTCTGTCGAGACTCAAAAACACACAACAAACACACATTCAGTCCTATCGATGAAGCTGCACAGGATCTCAAGGAGAAACTAGACAAATCCCTGAAGCCCTTACAAGAGAAACTGAAGCTCTTAAAAGATGTCAAAGGAAACTTTGATGAAACAGCAAAACACATTAAGGTCCAGGCCCAACACACAGAGAGGCAGATTAAGGAGCAGTTTAAGAAGCTTCACCAGTTTCTAGAGGAGGAAGAGGAGGCCAGGATCACTGCTCTGAGGGAGGAAGAGGAGGAGAAGAGTCAGATGATGAAGGAGAAGATGGAGGCTCTGAGCAGAGAGATAGCAGCTCTGTCACACACAGTCAG
>NW_019524946.1:174814-192235 GCF_002814215.2 Seriola lalandi dorsalis
GTTTAAGAAGCTTCACCAGTTTCTAGAGGAGGAAGAGGAGGCCAGGATCACTGCTCTGAGGGAGGAAGAGGAGGAGAAGAGTCAGATGATGAAGGAGAAGATGGAGGCTCTGAGCAGAGAGATAGCAGCTCTGTCACACACAGTCAGAGCCACAGAGGACGAGCTGAGAGCTGAAGACGTCTCATTCCTGCAGAACTACAAAGTTACAGTGGGAAGAGTCCAGCAGCGCCCCCTGCTGGATGATCCACAGCTGGACTCAGGAGCTTTGATAGATGTGGCTGAACACCTGGGCAATCTGACCTTCAACATCTGGAACACGATGAAAGATGTGGTCTCCTACAGTCCTGTGGTTCTGGATCCAAACACTGCTCATCCAGAATTCATCCTGTCTGAGGATCTGACCAGTGTGAGTCATGGAGAGAGACAGAAACTTCCTGAAAACCCAGAGAGGATCGACTATCACCGCTCTGTCCGGGGCTGGGAGGGCTTTAACTCAGGGATTCACAGCTGGGACGTTGAGGTTGGAGACAATACAGCCTGGTTTGTTGGTATGGCTACGGAGTCTGTCCAGAAAAGGGGACGAACAAAGTCTGGATTCTGGCAAATAGAGTTCTTCAGTGGTAGATACAGCACACGCCTGTTAGGATATCCACCCGGTGTTCTCCGAGTGAAGAAGAAGCTCCAGAGGATCAGAGTTCATCTGGACTGGAACAGAGGAAAACTGTCTTTCTTTGATCCTGACGCTAACACACACATACACACCTTCACACACACTTTCACTGACAGACTGTTTCCATGCATAGGCACTTTGAATGAACTCCCCCTGAAGATGTCACAAGGCAAGATCCTTGTAACCAGAGAATGGATCAGTGAGAGATGATTGTGAGGATAAGCACAGAGGTGATGTCTCGTATTTCAAAGTACTACTGCCAAATTTAGATACAACCAGTTCTCTGTGTGGTCCTGAAATCCAATTGCACTAGCTGACTTCCTATGTATCCTTAAAATGTTTTCCACTTATTGTCCTGCTGCAGAATGACTTTAGGATTGATCAGACACCTCCCTCATGTTATTTCATGTTGGATAAGAATCTCAACATCTAAAGCACCTAAAACTTTTGCCTGGTACTATACAAAAACAAAAATGATACTAGAAGAAAGCACAGACCTCCACCAATGCCTGTGTCAAAGCACATACACCAGACTTCAGAGAAGAAAATTAAAATCAAAAGGATTCACTTTGATTCAACAAAAAAAAACACAAAAAAAACAGGCCTTATAAGGTATTAAAAGTCTTAATTTTCCTTTAAGCTTAAATATTTTTTTCCTGCCGTAGACAGTTCCATTGGTTGTTGCATGTTTTGATTGCATACATACATTGTATTGTACAATATCTGCCTGCTGTCGTTGCATCATGTGACCACTAGATGGCGCCCCAGACTGTGATTTGTTCAGCCTGAAAAGTGTAGAAACCTCGAGGTCAGTTTGTGGTTTTATTTTATTTGTTTCATATTTATTTTCTTTCTTCAGCATGTTCTTTATCTATTTCCCTTTTTTCCTTTGTCATCCAAATGTAAAAACATTAAAATGGCAGTGAGAGTAATCTAAACTCTTCTCTTCGTCACTGTCACTTTCCCGTTGGATACTTGGGAGCATTTTACTGTTTTTAGCTGCCTGTTACTTATAATAGATTTGTTTCCCTGCTGTGGTGGTGCTACTTTTACTGAAGTAAAGGATTTGAATCACAGTCAGATGCCCCAGTGTTCTGTGTGTCTCTGATTACAATGAAATTTACATTTTCACACTTTAGGTCACATGTTAAGATTCCCAGTTTTGTTCTTGCTGCCTCTGGCTCTGGCCTGGGGGGTAAGATGTTCTTAGTTAACCCTGATGAAGTCCTGCCAGGTTCACAAGGAGAGACTGACTTAGATCTGACTGATGGTCAAACTTCAGATAGACATTTCACAAAGCTGCGTAGCTCTTTCTTAAGTAAGACAAGATTGTGATAAATTCTCGATTAATTAAGATAAAGTTTCTGTCTGAAATTACTCCCTTTTTACTGTATAGTGCATGTATGTGTATACTGGCTGAAAAATGCAGTGTCCATCTCATGTGGCCTGTACAGCACTTTGTGCTGACAGTCTCACAATGCAATGCTCTGCTAATGAAAGACTTCAACATTTACAATCTTATTTTACAGGGAAAATTCAGCGAGGAGTCTGAACCAAAAAGAAAAATAATTTTGAAAGACTTCAGTGGACAGGAACATCAAAGTCAAATAAGTGACAATATCCTCGCTGCTGTCTCTAACAACTGTTTCTTCTCTCATGAATCTTTCCACAACCTTGTTAAATAAACCAGATATTATCAGCAATGTTTTGATCTTTTTGTGATCTTTTTCTTCAAAACTGTCTAACTTGACAAGTTCAAAATATCTTTATGAAAAACTGGAAACTGGAAACTTCTCAATCTTTCTGTCAGATCACAAGTTTCATTTCCTGAAATGTCAGTGAGTCTTGATCTGGTCACCAGAGGAGGAAACCCCGTCCTTTCATTGCTCCAACTCTCCACTGGTGAGACAGAAAACTCGGCTGGTGAGTAAAATATCGTCTCCCAACATTCAAATGTGCTGAATTACTGATGATAGAAATAAGACAATATTTTTGTTCAGTGTTTGTTTACGCTGCTCTGTCAACATTGGAACAGTAATCAACATTTATACTTAAATAAAAACTTACATAACCTAAAGTAAAGGTTCACTGTGACAGCTGATCTTTCTGCAGTAAGTAAGTTTTTCACAGAAATGAGCTGAAATTAATGGTTGTCTGAAAGAAAAAAAAAATGTAAAAACCACTGGAATTATTTGAATTTTAAATTGAAATAAAGCTGTACAATAATCAAGTTAAATCAGATTAGATTTTATTCAACTATTATACTTTATTTCAAGTATTTTTTCCCGTCTTTACAGGGATGTGCTTTTATTTACATACTTTAGATTGTTTTTCTGTGTGGGGGCTTGGTCTGTTTTTACGCTGATTTTCTTCCTTCCACACAGACATTGTCTTCGGTTCATTTCTATACAAAATAACTTGCAGGGACCTGAGTCTTGCGGCAGGGAGATAATCTACTACTGTTAACATTTAGTTTCCTTTATTGTTAAATTGTGTGACATCATCTGCCATTACACAATACAACAAAACAGCAATCTGTAGTTTCATATTTTACAGTTTTTACATTTACATATAGATTAAAAGATGTTATTGTGTATAAATTAGGAGCGTAGCCAGGAATGTATGAATATGAAGTTAAAATCACCCCATCCTGACTGCAGTTTGTATTGTTTGTATTTCATCTGTCCAGTTAACTGCTTAAATACGTTTTCCTGTAAATTCTTCAAGGTCTAAATAATGTCTCAAAATCTCAAAACCAAACACGGTCAGAAATGAAATTCTGTTGGATTAAGGCTGTTTCCATTTATAAATAATTCAATTAGCTATTAATTGTAGATTAGTTTCTAAAAACCCCAAGACAAAACACAAAGGTCATGACCTCAGTGTAAAGAACAGATACTTCATCATCATCATCACCATCATCTTCTTCTTCTAAATACCATTAACAGTTAACTCAGGTGTTTTGGACCATGGGAGGTCATTATGGGCTGGTGGTTCTGGTGGGCGTGGCCTTGCTTCTGACAACCGGCCAATGTGACACAAGTTGCGGTGGGAGAGACGGCCAGCCAGGAGTGGCAGGGACCCCGGGCAGAAATGGATGGCATGGAGTGAAGGGAGAGAAAGGACAGCCAGGTAAAAAATAATAATAATAATAATAATGTGCAAATACACAACAGCTGCTTCCTTTGTCCTTGTGTCTAATCACACTGTGACAAAACTCTTAAATATATTATAAACCCAAACATGTGTCCCATTCTCCGTAATGGGGAATGAGGCTGTGATTTGTTTACAAATTTGATTAAAAGTTGAATAAATGTTGTTGTTGTCCTGTTTTCTCCTCTGATATTTATTAGTCACAAGGCTGCTGTTAGTTTCATTAAACACCTCCCAGATCACACCGGTTAGTTTCATTACTGTTCTGTGCTGAGCCGTCACATCTGACACCTTTGCATGTTTAATAACTGCATTTTATGACAATTGTTCACAGGCAAACCTAAATTCTACATGTGTATATATAATCTATTATAAACCATTCACATCCAATACATTTCACTGTCAAACAGTCCTAGTAATTCAGAAGAGTCATCCATGTTTGAGAGGCACATAACTGGAAGTAGTAGTAACACTGGGGGTATGTTCTCATGTTCTCCCTGTGGAAATGACTCCCTTTGGATCCGACATCTCACATCAGAACTACGATCATAAAATATCAAACACTGTCCCGCCCTAATCATTTGTCTCGTTTGTCTCCAGCTGCGGTGGCCGACGGTCCGGTGGACGTGGGCGTCTTACTGAGGCTGAAGGGGGAGATGGGAAGTCGTGGCTTGCAAGGAGCCATGGGTCCTAAAGGTTACCGAGGAGATCTGGGAGCAGCGGGTCTCCCGGGACAACCCGGTGGCCCTGGCGCTGAAGGGAAGATCATCGGCGATGGTAATGACACGACTTCTGACCCCACAGCCTACAGCATGTGTCATGCTCACATACAGTGTATATATGTAATTACATATAGTTTATATCAGCTCAATATAAAACAAAATAGCTGACAGGACAGATGATAAACAGATAGAATAATAAGAAACAATGAAAACTGTGTCAACAAATCACCTCCATTATAAAAGAGACTTGACTGTTAGCAGGACTCTTCCAACTGCAAATATGGTAAATTATTACTCTCTGGATATTTTTTCAACCATGAAGGTTTTATGTTTGTAAAACTTTCCCAGAGCCTAACTACTAATGTGCACGTGCAGTGGGACGCACGACACACGTATCCAGCTGTTCTAATACATCCAATAAAACTTACATCACAATGAACACATACTGAGTTTAAAGGCCTTCTTAGTCAGATACTGTTTATCTTCTGAAAGATTGTGTGTAATTATATAAAACGATTATGTTACCGTTATGGACAGGTTGTCATTTGTCCTGTTGATTGGTTGTCAAACATCAAGAAGGCGGGTTCTATGAAGTATCTCATATAACCTCTTGTAATGGCACTGAGAGTACAACTCGTATTGATTGTGTGTGCGTGTGCATGTGTGTGTGTGTGTGTGTGTGTGTGTGTGTGTGTCCTTTCTGCTTATAGGGCAGCACTCCTTTCAGCAGGCCCGTTCAGCCTTCTCGGTGATCAGGACTGATAACAGTTTTCCTCGCTTCTCACAGGTTCAGTTTGTCGTCCGTCACTCCTCTCTGTCCCTCAGCTTGTTTCTACAAGTTTAAAAATCTGCAGTATTTTTATGAATTAAATATATTCGTTTCTTTAATGTCTGAACGTTGAGATTTGATACTGGCCATGCAGATAGTTTTATTATTTTCTGGTCAGGTTTTGAGATGCTACTGTCTTTCCAGAAATAGTGTCTCTGTTAGTCTGGATAATCCACAGACCTCAATGTCAACAGTTTCCATAGGAACAACCAACAAAATGTTCAGAGTTTATTTTCATCACACAAATTTAATTGGAAAAATATACAAATACACAGCAGCACAGTCGTTCACCTGTTTTCTTTTCAATTTTTCAGGTTGTATCACTTTAATGTTGATCTTATACTGTCATCTGTGTGTGTGTGTGTGTGTGTGTGTGTGTGTGTGTGTGTGTGTGTGTGTGTGTGTGTGTGTGTGTGTGTATCAGACAGTAACCTACGACAGACAGGCTGTGGTCAACAAGCCTGGGGACTTTAACACGGCCACAGGTTACTTCACCTGCAGAGTCCCTGGTGTTTATTACTTCTCCTTCCACTCTATGGCCAAGGTAACACACTGCCGTCTGTTCTATGGCTGCTCTTCTGTCTGTGAGAGGAGACGCTGACCATATTGTCATTTTGTAAGACATAACATACAGGTTAGACATCAGGATGTGTTTTACAGCTCAGTACAGTTGACAGCTCCGTCTTCGTGCTGCGTTACAGCTGTTCTGTGTTCTGTAGGTCAACATGTGTCTGCGTATAGCCAGTGAGGCTCTGGTCAATAAGCTGGGATTCTGCGATTACAACAGGAACAATGACCAGGTGAGTTTCAGAGCTTCAGGACCACAGAGCTCGAGAGGAGGAAGAGGAGGGAAACTCTTTGATAAATTATTCTGAAAAGAGGAAGTCCACTGGACTGTGTTTTGGTTTCTCTCTCAGCTTAGCCTCAGTTCTTACCGTCGTGATTCTGTTTTTATCTGCAAGTCTCACCGTACACTTTTAAACCTTTATCTAACTTATCCTGATTGTGAGACACATATTTTAACTGTGATCAGATCCTTACCTTGATCTGATGTTAATACAGGTGAGTTTTCAAACACCACTTATATTGCTCATCAGGAATCCTCGCCGGCAAAAAACGTCGTAGATGAATGAGATCTATTCCTCTGCAGAGGCAGTTAAAGCAACACTTTGGCACCTGTGCTGTATTCACTATATAAAGCCACGAGGCCATGTCATCTATGTATAGTGACAGCTGAGTGTTGTCATGAAGACGTGACGTGATCGGCCGTGTTGTGTTTCAGGTGCTGTCAGGTGGCGTGGTTTTACAGCTGTCAGCCGGACAGAGGGTTTGGCTCGAGTCCTTTAAGGACCAGCAGCAAGATACTGATCAACGAGACACACGGGACAAACTGATCATCTTCAACGGCTTCCTGCTCTTCTAAAATCCAGTTCAGTCATACAGCTGGAGTCGGTGCAGAAAACCAGCAGCGCTTCATGAATTCAGCTTCTAAAAATCCTCTGATTCCAGATCACATTTCTCAAAGTTGTTTTTAGAAGGACAATTTACCATAACAGTAATGTTTGTGAAACTATTACTCATGTTTCCTTTGCCTGTAAACTCACAGGTAACTAGGATTTGTTTCCTTCATATTGATGCATGTAAACCCTCTCAAGTTTGACGTTGTATGTGAATGCTACTGAAACAACATTAAAGTTTATTATTGACTGTTGGTTTGTTTGGTACGATGACTCGCATAATTTCATTACACAGCTTTTAGAGACAATCATGAACATCATGAATTAAAATCACATGCCAGAGTTTTCTTTCAATAACTGCCAACGTGCAGCAGTTCATCAGGAAGCAAAGATGTTCAAAAACGTCATATAATATTAAAAAATCCTTTTTTAAAATCATGGATGGTTTGTTCCTTTCTACCAAACTTGCTTAAGTGTTCTGATTTTGACAAATACACAAAGACGACAACAAACACGGGCACAAACAGGGACGTCTCTAACGCATAAATAGATCAAGATCTTCCGACATCCACAGAGAAAACTTCAATATATAAACATACAAACATCAAAAGCAGATCTGTTTGACCTCACTGCATTGAACGTCGTACAGAGGGGAAGTTTCCTGTTCCCCTCCAGTCTTTATGCTAAGCTAGGCTAAACGTGCTGGACTTCGCTCTGTACTGAACCAACAGAGATGACACTGATTTCCATCTTGTCCAAATGTCGTCGACGTCCGTAACAACTGTAAACACCAGCTCTCAAAATTTAGCCAGATGTTGATTTTATTGTAAACATTGCAGACCTCCATTAGGATGAATGAAATCTGTTTCGTTTGATTTATATCGCATGAAAAAGTTTCATGTGACCCTCTGAAAGTTGTAGAAGTGAAACATTTCTGGTTTTATACACTTCTTCTTTTAGGTAATCCCTCGTCTTTTGTCACTCTGGAACAACCTCAAGTTGACGCCCTCCCTAACATCAATGTGTGTGTGTGTGTGTGTGTGTGTGTCTTTTCTTTTTTAAGTTTGGTTAAACTGCTGAAACTGCTTCTCAGAAGAACAGGGTTAAAGGTCCTGAACACACAGAGAGGAAACTGTTTGTATCTCTTCTTCTACAACAGTAACATTTCTGACAATCGTAGGGAACAATAGTGGCGATGGTTGGCTGTAAAAAAGATTTACAAATGTTTTTGTTTTATTAGACAGGAAATACATTGAACATGTTCATCAGGACTTAAAGGATACAACTGATGATATTCTACATTTTTGTTATTGTCCACCGATCCCATGAAAAGGCCAACGCCTTATTCTTAAAGTGCCGTACATGAGTAAATGTCCACTATGTGTCTAAACGTAGGTGGACACCCCTGTCCAAGTGTACTCTTGGTGTCCAGCTGTTTGCAGCTGGTTTTGGTCCCTTTGTTCCAGTGAAGAGAAATCTTACTGCTCCAACACGTAACGATATTTTAGCATATGTTAGCATACATCCATGTCGCAGAGGTTACCATCAGTTTCACCAAAAGTTAATTAACCCCAAAGATAAAACTCCCCAAAGGTTTCTCCAACGATCCGTATGAAAAATATTTAATCTACTGTCTACGTCTACCATGTTGCAACTGTGTGTCCTCTCCAGGAAGCTGGTGGGCTGCCATCTTTGTTTTCACAGCTTGGGAAACGAGTAGAAATCTGTTCATCATTCAGTGGATGAAACGACCTTCTGGGTTTTTTGAGGATCTTGCAGACAAACCAGTGGTTGTCTCTGTGACTCAAGTGTTTGATAAAACATGTGAGAGTTTGTGGCAGCAGTTTGGGAAAGTTCTTCTTTCCTGTTTCATGCCTCTGCGCACAAACCCAGGTCCATAAGAAATGTTTTTCCCAGTTTGCTGTGAAAAGACTGAACTGCACAAAACGCTGTGAACTGTGAACCAGAATCAGTGCTGAACCTCACTGATGCTGTTGCGGCTGAATGGGAGAAAATCCCTGGAGCTAGGATCCAAAGCCAGAGCAGCTGTTACAGCACATGTTGAACTCTCACATACGAATTTAATGTTTGGGTGTCCACATACTTGTGACCATGCTCCGAACTTTAGCCTGGTTTTGTGTCTCAGTTATGAAAATCTTAGAACATATGGAGCCACAAAAGGCTGATGAACGATAGAGGACAGGAGGTACTTTATTCTCTCTCTCTCTCTCTCTCTCTCTCTCTCTCTCTCTTCCATCTCTCAATAACTTCCCTAAATTGCAGAACTACAATCAGAAAGCTCAGAGAATAATTTCCGCAGTAAAAGATGCTGAATCTTTGGTTTTGTGTTCCTCCTCCTCCTCCGGCGGCTGCAGGACTCAGAGCTTCACTTCAGTTTGTGTTGAACTGGACGTGGTGGGTTTTATTTTCCTGTCTGTTCTCTCAGGTGAGTTTTTTATTCATCTTTTACATCTGTGTGTTGATGAAGTTTTAACAAATGAAAGAATCTGCTTTTGTTAAAAAAGTCGTTCTCCTGTTTCTCCTTCATCATCATGATTGTGTGTTTTTGTGTAAAGAGGACGTTGATATTTGATGTTGGATCGTTGCTCAGTTTGTTTGTTATTCTGAAGAATAAGTTCATTACTGTCAGCAGATGATTGAGTTGCTCAGATGTTGCTTCTCTCCTTCACCTCCTCTTTGTCTCCTCTTCTTCTTCACTTCCTCCATCTTCCTCTTCACGCTTTCGCTCTTCTCCTCTTTCCTCTTTGCCCTCTACTCTCCTTTCCTCCTCCCTCACCTCCTCGCCTTTCCTCTCCTCTTCCTCATCTTTCCTCCTTTTTTCTCCCCTCTGTTCTTTCCTTGTCTCCTCTCCTTCTACCCTCTCTGTCCCATCCTTAACCTCTCCTGTCCTCTCCTCCTCTCTTCCCTTTCCTTGTCTTCTCTCTTTCCTTTGTCCACCCATTTTCCTCCTCCTCCTCTCTCAATTCTATCCTCTCCTCCTTTCCTCTTCCCTAATCTCCTCTCCTCTTTCCTCCTCTCCTATCTTTTCTTCATCTCTCCTCATTTTTATGTTTATTTCCTTTCATCCTCTCCTGTCTTAATTTTCTTTTTCTCCTCATCTCCTCTCCCTCTCATCCCATCTTCCCTCTTCTCTTTTCCTCTTCTCGTTTCCTTACATCTTTTACTTTGCTCCTTTACTTCTATCCTTTCTTCCTTTCCTTATTCTCCTCCCAACTCCTCTCACCTTATCTCTCCTCATCTCCTCTCCCTCCTGTCAGGTTTCCCATCATGCTCCATCATTTTTTTCTCGTGATTGGAGCCTTGATCTCATTGGCTGCGCCCCTGCTCGTCGCCATGGAGTCCTGCCCAGCAACAGCGATGCCCGGGATGCCAGGTACGTGAATTCATGCATGTACTGTTGTCAGTGTGTCAGTGTCGGTGTGTGTACATATTTTTTTAATGTTTGTGTTTGTTTATCTTCATTCCATCCTCAGGTATTCCCGGTCTGCCCGGCAGAGACGGTCGTGACGGAGAGAAAGGAGAGAAAGGCGACCCAGGTACGTCCACAGAGTTGGTTTAGGAGCAGCCACACTGAGTCCCCTAAAGTTGGTGCACAAATACAGAAAGGAAGAAAACATGGACGCCTTGAAAGCAACAGTAAAACCCACAAACCTTTTAGACCCTTATCCTTAAAAACATTTCACTCAATTAAATAATTCACATGCAAGTCAAAGATTCACGCTGCTGAAATCATTTTATTCATGCCAAGGTACATTTGTTCCTGTTTTACCTGCAAACACAACAAGCAACAGCTTCATGGCAACATACAGGAACATCACCATGTTGTTTATGACTCACAGCAGCTGCTGCTTTTTGTAAAGATCATAAAAAACCACACTCAGATATTGGCACCGTGGACCCAGTCTGCAGTTCTTAGAAGGTGCAATACAGAACAACTCTGATTGTTCATGACATGATCATGACAAGTAAATAAAAACTATTTAACTAACTAAATATGAACTGGTTTTTATCTTTGTGCATTAATCCATATTTGCATGAAAAAAAACACAAAATAAGTGACTTTTAATACAGAAACTAGAAGAAGGAATCTTTCTCTGAGAGTTAATGCTAATACCGTACCACCGCACATGCTGAGACGTATGCTAACGAAGCCAACTGGCAAATTAGCATAAAAACATTTGCTATTAGCTTAAGAAACAGAATGATCTCTGTTCAGCAGGAGATTAATTCAGCTGATATCGAATCACAAAATCTGATTAAACTGTAAATTCTGATTTGTTTTTGAAGGTGATAACTTTTTTGTTTCCTACTAATTTACTTGAGCAAACTCTCGCTCTTCCATCTCCGTCAGTGGACAGCGTTAGGTTAAACAACTGAGCGAGTTAACTGCTGAGCTTTGGTAGCTTCTGGTTGGTACGTGTATTTCTCATCTTTGGACAGAGTTACCTGTTTCCTGATGCTAAGCTTGGCTAATGTGACCTGACTCCTGCTCCATATTTAACACACTCATCTAACTCATCCATCAGAAAGAAAACAAAACACATATTTCCCAAAATGTTGAACTATTCCTTTAAACTGTCAGACAGCAGGTCGGTGTGGCTGGTTATTACATATATTATTACCGGCCTGTTGTTGATGTCTGCAGGAGCGGAGTGGCGAGGCGGCCTCGGCCCACAGAAGGGGAGAAGGGGGAGCCGGGGCTGATGGGATTTGATGGTAAACGAGGTCAGAGCGGGGAACCAGGGCAACCAGGGAAGCTGGGGCTTGCCGGACCTCCAGGAGAACCAGGAGAACCCGGGTATGTAATAAGACATCACACTCAAATGACTGAGTGTAGCCCCAACCCCAGACCCTCAAGGGGACCGTCTGCCCCAGATTCACTGTGTGGAAACACGTTTCATAAACTGAATGATGTTAACTGTATGAAACAGACAATTCCTGCTTTTTTTGTCTTGTAGAGGGCCCAAATGCCAAAATCTAGTTTTAATACCTTTAATATTCCAGTTAATATCTTGATCACATGGTGCATATTCTGAAATAATTTATCATTTCATTAAACTAAATCAGGGAACAACAGGGAACAACAGGGGTTTAATCAGGGCCAGTAGTTTACAGGTTAATCCAGCTCTGGGCTTCACTCTGTTGTATCTGTGGCTGCAGGTCGACCGGAGCCATGGAGAAAGCCGCCTTCAGCGTGGCCAGAGGAACCAACGAATACCCAGACAAAGCCAGCGTCATTCGGTTCACCACAGTCATCACCAACATCAACGACGACTACAACACCAACACAGGACGCTTCAGGTGAGAACACCATCGGCTTTCTGGTCATATTATACGGAAAGTGATGACAGTAGTTTTATGACAAGTTTGTATCATAAAATAAAAAACTTTGGAGTCTAGATATTTGTTATTTTTATAAAGGTCAGTAAATGATTTTAGATTATTAAGATTATTTTTGGATTAGACAGCCGAGCTAGCAGCTCTGTGAGGCTGCATTTAGATGCTTTGCGCTAATGCTAACATCAGCATTCTCATACGCTCTCTAACACAGTCATATCCAGCTAATGTTTACCATGTTTTCATCTTAGATTAGCATGTTAGCAGGTTAACAATTGCATTAAACACAAAGTAGAGCGGAGGCCAATGGGAGTGTCAGTCGTTTTACAGATATTTGGTCACAAATCAAAGAAAAAGTCAACGGATCACCAAAGTAATTAAGTCAGAGTAGTTGTGTGCACGTCAGGTTTAATTAGCAACATTTCTACCAACTACATGTTTTCCTCAGGCGCCCAAAGTTATTACAGCTCATCTTGAAGGGGACATGAATGTCTGTCCAAAATATCATGACAAGTCGTTCTACAGTTTTTAAAACACTTCACTCAAAACCAAAAATGTTAAACTCATGGTGCCGCTCATGGTGGTCCCTCCTGGGACCATGAATCTGGACCAAAGTGGTGGACTCACCAAAAGACCGACATTACTATCCATGGAGACATGCTATTAGCTAGCATGGCTAAAAATTATCCAACAAATTCACTCACAGAAGTGTGTGTGTGTTGTAGGTGTCGGGTCCCGGGAACCTACTACTTTGTGTTCCACGCCTCTTTGGAGGACCGACTGTGTGTGCTGCTGAAGCTGGACAACAACCTGCTGACATCCTTCTGCGATCATCGCCGCGGGAGGAGACAGGTACGAACATGAAACAGTACCACACATTCCTTTTATATCACATTATTCCTCCTCCCAAAAAAGATAAATGAATCCTCTCTGGTGTTTAACTGCACCGTGTTATTAAATCGGTTCCAGGTGACCTCGGGCGGCCTGGCGGTTTACTTGTCAAGGGATCAGGAGGTTTGGCTGGAGACAAAAGACTACAGAGGGATGAGAGGAAAACCGAGCGGTTACAGCATCTTCTCCGGTTTCCTGCTGCACCCTCACTGACCCAAAACCCCCTTCGCTTTTTTACGAAACGCCGTTCCAGCAACACTTCAAGATTGAAACTGCAGGCACAATGAATTCATCCCTTCCTCCTTACTGACTCTTTCACCTTTTCAAAAAATACATACTCGTTACTTCTCAGTTTCACTTTTCATTTACCAGAAAAACACTTTTCACTAGAGCTCGTGATCTGCAGTGTAATTTTGTTGCAGGAATCAGGCACCAATAAAATAAATGTCAGACCCAGAGTTTATTTTAATGTGTGTGTTTATATGACAATACACTTTGGTCACCTTTCAGAAAGAAGGGATTTGTCTCCACTGGTGATTGGGGCTTTGTGTTTGTTTATCACCTTAAAACAGATTTATCACTTAATGCACAGGGCTGACTTTTTTCCATCTTTCTTCCATCTTCATTGAATCTTTGCATTTTACAGTTGAATGTATCATGCATCATATATCTGATCTGATTCACGTGTTGATTGTATCTCCTCTGTCTGAAGGCGAACACATTATTTGAACCATGAAAACTCAATAAACCCAAAAAAAGAGCTGATAAAAACCTGAATCCTTTGTGTTTGTATCTAATGTCTCATTTTCTAAGTATTTCTTAATGAACAGAGATCATTTAATTTCATTTATAAGTGATTTTTTGCAACATGGTGACAGCAGTCAATGTGAAAAGCCACAGATGAAAACAACGAGAGAGTTGAAAACGAGACTTTAACAGAGAGCGAACCTGCAGCACTGGTACATTTTCTTTTTCTGTGTTCACAAAGTGACTCTTGGTTCATTTTCAATTCTTAAGAAACTACCTGAACAGACGCTAGACTGTAGATATGAGCTCATGACTTCAGCCCTCTATAACCCCACACTTCTCATTATTACTCTGTTGATACACTCGTGCCAACGCTGTCCACTTCTCCTGTTCCTCCACCGCACCAACCTGTTTATGCCTCATTACATGCTAAGTTCTTGGTATTATTGATCTTATCGAGGATCTAAAGTTCATGTGGTGAACGGGGGATTAGGTCTCTAAATGGAGACGTATGTGTCTCTGACCGAATTTATATCTCTGTGTTTTCAGGTTTGGTAAATACATGTCAGGTTGAAGTTGCTACCTGCAACTTTTTCATAAATGTACATTCAGAGCACTTGGTTATTGTTAATGATTAACCAAATGATTGCGGTCTGGTTTCGTAACCACAGTGTTTTTGTGGTCTAAACCACAGACGGGACTGTGGATGTGATGCCTCGTCTCCGGTGTCACTATTGTGGTTTGTACAGCCGCCATCTTCCCAAACACACCTCCATTCACCCATTCAAAGATACACTTCCTACAGAACGTGTTTGCTTTTGCAGTTAAATTTGTATAAAAACATAATTTCTTGGAGACGGGGTTGTATTATTATTTGGAGTTACAGGTTTCCCAAAGAATACCTTGTGCAGGTGAAGGCAACTAGAATCAAGAGTCCTCCACTAACAATGAAAACAACTTTATAGTTAATAATTACTATGTGTAAATTAATTTAATGGCTATTGCTGAAAAATATAGATCATAAATAGTAATAAAAATAGAGTTTGGGATGACATGACACAAAAACAGGGTTAGAATGAAAAAAAATGAAAAGAGGATCAGAAAATTACAAACTGGCATATTTCACAGGATGTAATTATTAAAAATACACATCAGCTCTTTGCTTATAGATATTGTTGAGGAAATTTAACATTTTGTGGAACAGATACTGACGTCCCGACTGAGGTTAAGAACTTCAGAAACACACTGCCAGGAAAAGAGTTTGTGTCTCAGGCACCAACAAAGAGGAAGTTCAGAGGAAAAACAGAACAAAATGTTAATTTGGAGGAAAGATTTTTTTTTTAATCATATACATTCAATGATGCTTCATCATCAATTCTTCCTCAGGTGGAGTTTTCCTGACTTCTTGTTAAACTGTTTCACTTCCACTGATGAGAAAATTGTTTTGTCAGATAAATACAATAAGAAAACAGATCGACAGGAAAAGTCATCAAACTCTCAGAGGTGAAACTGCTGCAGGAAATTGCTAAAATGCTGCTTGTACGCTGATGATGCATCAGTATTAACAAGCTAAAAATATCAACTACATAATAATACGACGACTTTTACTTTTGATACTTTAAGCATATTTTGTAATAGGAAAAAAGTAAAAGTACCTGCAATGGAGTATTTTTACATTACATTGTGGTATTGATACTTTTATTTAAGCTAGCCAATTAATTTAGCGTTAACGTTCTTTAGCTTGTAAAGTTTGTAAACTTTATACAGGCTACTGCTAATCTGTAATAATACATCACGACTCATTTGTTGCTCAGATTCTGCACAAATAATCTGAATCTACAAAATAACCAGCAACTAAATAAAGCTGCCAATAAATGTAAAAAGCAAAAAGTAGAATAACTCCCTCTGAAGTGTAGTGGAGTAAAACCATAAAGTAACATAAGATGAAATTTATTGGTGTAAAGAAAAAAACTGTACTTAAGGACTGTTTTTATAAACTTTTTTAAAAATAAAAAATAGATTTTAGTAGAAGTATAAGTAACATGAAACGTGAAATGAACATACTCAGTACCTGAATTTAAATGAACTCTGTTATTCCATCACTGGCTGCAACAGATCATCCTGAGCACCAATAGAGCAGCGACGTTTGTCTCTTAAACTGTTTCACTTCCTGTTTTTTTCTGACTGAGCTGCTGCTGTCGCTGTGAAGCAGAACAGCTCTTCGCCTCCGCTCTTCATCAGCTTATCACTCCACCTCAGGACGAGTGACTGCACTACCTGCAAATGGTGAGACCTTTCTGTCCTCGAAAACCAAAGACCAGGCAGAGACAGAGAGAGAGAGAGAGGAAATCACTCATTCAGACAGATGCACTGTTGATACAGAAGTGGATATTGTACAGTTATATCATATTTCTTGCTGAATGTTTCTTGATGTAATCTTTAAACATAGTTAAGTATCATTTTCTCTGTGGGTCATAAGAGTCAGAGCTTCTGTTGTCCTGGGCTGGATGTCTGAAAATGTCATATATCTAAATTTAAAGTGAGATCTTAAGTCATTAATTTGTTTTAAATAATAATTCAATTTGAACATTGTATATCATATTATATATATAATTTGTGGATAATGTGGTTAAACATTCAGCGCAGTCCTTAAAACCTGTCAACTCTGCACAAATGTGTCTTTTCTATGTGCAGTTAATGTATTTGTATAATGTGTATACGTTGTTTTGTGTGGCTTTTACTGATTAGATTTCTGATTATAATAATTTAAACTGTTCATGTCGATGTTCCCAACATCCAATGTTCACATAACAGTGGTGAACGGAAACAAGACAACACTAAACATTGGAAACATTAATTCACAGTCTTTTGCTGATTATGATGGAAACTTGGTTTGTGTATCTGTGTCTGTGTCCAGGCCCTCCGGTGGCTGAGCTGCAGTACTGCAGTGCTGCTGCTCTTGGTTCACGTCGCCCCGGTCGTCACACAGACGTCCTGTGGAGCCCCAGGGATTCCTGGGATACCGGGCACCCACGGGCCCAATGGCAGAGACGGTACCAAAGGAGAGAAGGGAGACCCTGGTGAGCTCAGAGTGAACATGAAAACATCAAATACATTTACATCTTCTGTTCACGTTTTTCTTCATGTTGTCACCAGCTCTTTTCTGACAAAATGTAAATGTAAATCAACTCGAGTGTCACGTGCAGCTGCAGGTTATTAAACCTGTTTTGTTAAGTTCAGTCAACTTCACTCAGCTGGTACAATTTTACAACTTTGAACAAATCATTCAACTTTATTAAACTAATAAACTATATCTACAGCATCTTTTGTTGTGCTGCAAGTGTGTTGTCAAACTGATGAAGATACTTTTTCATTTCATTGTGTTTATGTTCGATTTAGTTGCAGTGAGAGACCTTGATGCAAAATTAAAATTACTAAACATTTCCTTTTATTACAATAATAAGATCAGTTCAGCTAAAATAAAATACCTATCTTTCATCTTTCAGCTCACACTTTCAACCTGGTGACATAAGTGTCATTTTGTTGTTTGTTTGTCTGTTTGTTTTTGTATGAGCAGGTGAGTCAGGCCAGCCT
>NW_019524946.1:192285-192804 GCF_002814215.2 Seriola lalandi dorsalis
TCAAACACTAAAACAGAAGGAAAAAACAAAGAGTCTAAACATTTTGTGGGACATTTATTGTTTGTTATTGTTGTTATATTGGTGTGTTCTCGTGTATTTAGTCTTTTATTTTAATCTGACTGAATGATAAATGGTGAGATTTGCTGATTTCGCAAAAGACACAATTTACAAAACTCTGTATTCCTAAAGAAAAAAGAAAAAGAAACAAAACTAAGAGTCTATAGCCAAGCTAGTGTTTCTGTGAGGCTGCACATGGGTACAACAGAGCTTTGAGTTAAACACTCAAAGCATGCTAACATGCTAACAAGATGCTCACAGTAACAATGCTAACACGCTAATGCTAAGATGGTGTTATATTTACCATGTTTCCGATATTAGTTAGCACTTAATACAAAGTACAGCTGAGCCTGATGGGAATGTCATTCATTTTGCAGGTATTTGGCCACAAACCAATGTACTGGACAAATTAAAACGCTGACCAGTTGATGGCGCTACATAAAAGTCACCAGAATAATTACA
>NW_019524946.1:192854-204418 GCF_002814215.2 Seriola lalandi dorsalis
CATTTTGTGGGACATTTATTGTTTGTTATTGTTGTTATATTGGTGTGTTCTCGTGTATTTAGTCTTTTATTTTGATCTGACTGAACGATAAATGGTGAGATTTGCTGATTTCGCAAAAGACATAATTTACAAAACTCTGTATTCCTAAAGAAAAAAGAAAAAGAAACAAAACTAAGAGTCTATAGCCAAGCTAGTGTTTCTGTGAGGCTGCACATGGGTACAACAGAGCTTTGAGTTAAACACCCAAAGCATGCTAACATGCTAACATGCTAACAAGATGCTCACAGTAACAATGCTAACACGCTAATGCTAAGATGGTGTTATATTTACCATGTTTCCCATATTAGTTAGCACTTAATACAAAGTACAGCTGAGCCTGATGGGAATGTCATTCATTTTGCAGGTATTTGGCCACAAACCAATGTACTGGACAAATTAAAACGCTGACCA
The DNA here is from genome assembly GCF_002814215.2 of Seriola lalandi dorsalis. Classification (NCBI taxonomy): domain Eukaryota; kingdom Metazoa; phylum Chordata; class Actinopteri; order Carangiformes; family Carangidae; genus Seriola; species Seriola lalandi. Next base: position 193,305 of record NW_019524946.1, read on the forward strand.
GTTGATGGCGCTACATAAAAGTCACCAGAATAATTACATTTCATCCCGAAAATCTTTTTGATGACAAACATAAAATAGTGAATAAACACTGAGATGTTTGTGTCAACTTCCCACAGCGATATCTTACCGGACCTGGATCAACAGTTTCAAGGAGTTTCGCTGACAAACGGATCGTTCGTATGCGTCATCAAAGGCGTCTATTTCTTCAGTTACCACATATCAGCAAAGAGCAGAGTGAGTCCGACTTCAGCTTGTCTTCAAGAGTTCATCTAGTCGTTTATTACTCCAGTACTTTACTTCTTATGTCGCTCATACCTTTGATCAGACTCTACAGGTTTACCCAGTTTCTTTTCTTCTGTAGTAAAAAGTACTTTTCAGGTGTTTTTTGGTCCAGAATGGCGAGCAGAAAGGTTTCCAGGTGTGAAGTCTTTGCTCGTTTAGTGTTCTTCTTACAAAAACACAGATACTTTCTACATCAGGTCTCTTTCCTCCACACCCAGGAAGGTTTGCTGCTGTGCCATGAGTTTTAAACTTACTATGATGCTGCCTAACGTGTGTTACCCTCCTGTTTCCTGTTTTCCTTGGTTCCTTGCATGTATAAATATATTTCCCCTGTAACCTTCAGGCTGAGCTCTGAAGCTGTACTGTGGTTTATCTGCCCCTGACTGTATTCGTCTGATGCTCCAGGTGTGTCTGAACCTGCTGAAGGGCAGCGACACCCACATGGCGCTGTGTGACATAGCCGAGGGCTTCCTGGTCACCTCCGGCTCGGCGGTCCTGGAGCTGGAGGTCGGGGACACAGTCTCACTCCAGGCAACCAGGTACAACAACATCGTGACGAGTCAGAGCAGCGCCAGCCACACCTTCACCGGCTTCCTGATCTTCTCCACCGCCTAGAGCCGCGGCCTCTCACCCGCGGCCTCTCACCCGCACACGCAGTCAGACGGAATAAAATGAGACTTTTAGTGACATTTACAGCAATCAAGTGAAATATGTGTTTTCTGTAATCCAACAGCAGAATTAATAAAGGTCAGCTCAGCTGCCGCATGTTGCATGTTTTAGTCAAAACAAATCACATGTACTTTAAATTACTGATGTGCATTTTTAAAAAACATAACACATTTTATATCAAACTCCAGCCTTTCCAGCAAAAATCCATTTCAGTGAGACATTCAGAAGATTTATTCAGCTGTTTTAAGATCAGTTAAAGGGACAGTCTGTAATCCAAATATGAACAAATTGCCTCACCTTCAAAAATGAAAGCACAAGACTGAAATCTGCTACTGCTTCCATACTGACTGACATACTCTTCATACATTATACCACTCTAACATTAAACAACTAAATCTACATCAGTAATGTTTGTGATTCTGTTGTGTTATTCTATGAGCATTTAAGAAACACATATTCTTTAAAACTCTTTTATTATACACATTGACAGATCAACTTTTTATGGGATTTGTTTACAAATCTTTTTTTAATAACCTTGACTTCTTCCAAACTCTCTGAGGAGGTTTATCATGTGAAAACACACCTGGGATCAAAGAAAGTAATAAAACTACACTGCTATTATGACTGATTAGAAATAAATGATTCAGTGTTGTGGTGTGTAACATTTCCTCCAGGTCACTGTTTAGAAACACGGAGGTATCAGGTGTCGAGATGAAGTGACTCACTCTGACTGATCCCAGGCCAGGAGTTCATTCATTATCCATCACACAGTATCAGCTTACAGGACATTTAAACTTACAGCTGTGTGGATGGTAAACAAACAGTGTTACAGGAAGTCAAGGATTTCTGATCAGATACATTCCCTTGTTTTGTTATGGCATTCTCTAATGCCCAAGTTTTATGTCTTGCCCCCAAAAGTTGCCATTTGTCATGATCCCAGAATAGTTTATGATCCCTTAAAATCCCCCAAATGACCCGACCTTTGGCCAGTAAAACAAAAACTTCAAGCTACTGGCGTCTGATGAACTTCAGCCCAGCGTGTCGGTGGCTGATGGGCTGCTGAACACACCGTTCCTGGCGTAGAAGGTGCTCTTCACCACCGACGACCTGGCACGGGACGGCGTTCTGTAATCCAGAGTGTAGTCACCTGTGGGTCCAGGCGGACAGCGTTACTGTGGGGAAAACGTACTGTTCTCTGCAAGCTAACAACACAGTCTGCTCACTCCAGAGGCAATGGTAGACACTAGCTATCACCTAGGTTACCTAACGTTGTACAACAGCGCTGCCTCTTTGGAGACATTCATGTTCCCTTCAGGATAAAGTGACTTTTGGACTAGTGCCGTCATCAGCAAATACCTGACATTCCCATGAGCCTTAGCTGTGCTAATTAACACCTGTAGATTCTTACTCTTGTTGAATCTAGAACAGGATTTAATAGAAGATGCAGCTTCTGTTTGACGTCTAACCGTGGAGCAGACAGTCCCTCCATCTTACCCAGCCTCCACCCGTACTCCCAGGACGAGAGCACGGGAAAATCAAACTTCTCCTCGGGTCTCATCTGTCCACGTCTGTGCAGGTACAGACTCCGCCCTCTCCCCTGCACAGGACATTTTGTTTTAAATTATTTAGTAAATATTTTCTGTTCAAACAGCAGAAATATAGTAGTAGTGAACAACCAGGTTATGAAATGACTGGCTGTGTTTTGTGGAGTAACTGCCAGCATCATCTTTAATAAAAATCATTAGCATCGTTAGAAAGTCTTAGTACAAATGTGTTTTATGCATAATAGTGAAAGATTTAAAATTAAGATTAAACAAGTTTTGATTTCAAGCTGCATGTAATTAAAACCCAGATTTCTACAATCAGTTGTACATTAGTGTTTAGATTGGTGTAACACCTGGATGTATGTTGATGTTGGACAATTTAAACCAAATGGTGGTTTCATACGTGCTGAGACGAGTCCTGATAGAGAGTCTGTCTGGTCTGGGGAGAAACTGGCCTCATCGTGGGAGGAACACTGAGACGCCCGTCCCCCTCCACAGAGAGCTCAGGAGGAGGAAGAGGAGGAGGAGGAGGAGGAAGGTTGCTCTGACTCTTGGGTGTCCTGGTAACAGGAGGCAGGGCTGCCCTGGTGGGCGGAGCATAAACATAAGATTAGTATGTATGACCAATGGTTTGTAGGCTTATGTACGGTACCTTTATTTAAAAAGTTTTTTGAACCTTAACTTCACGGATTTAACTGAAGACACAGTAAACGCTGACTCAGCAAACACATCAGAGCTGGGACACACCTGTTTCCCTCATTGTTCATTATTATTAGTTCTTCTTCCATCACCACTAACTCATGTCATTCCAGATCCAGCCGCTCCAACCTGTCCTGAGGTTAACCCAGGGTTTCCCGCTGCTCCCAGTCACCTGATTCCCTTCACCTGGCCGCTCACCTGTTCCCCATTTCCCTAATCAGATGTCCATTATTAACCAGCCCAGTTTCACTCACCCCATGTGATTGTATCATACCTGTCTGTCTGCTTTACCTGTGCCTGACTCCTGCCTGCCTTTTTGTTTTTTTGTCCTTTCTATCTGCTTGTCTGCTCACCTGTTGCTGACACGTGGTGAACTATTTTGTTAGATCCTCTGTGTGTCTTTTGAGTCTTAGTTTTACATGAACACCTCGGACAGCACTTTAATGTGAGTGGAGCAGCTCACCGGGAGGCAGCAGGCAGGTGGGGCAGCTGTGTGGACTCTCTGCTGTAGTTTTGGGGGCTGTAGCAGGACGGGTAGAGTTTGGCGTAGCGGCTCTTCCAGGCCAAACGTGTCAACATCTCCTTCTGAATCTGCTCCCGGTAGCAGTTCTGGCTCTGAGTCGTCAGCAGGCAGCGCATCTCCTGCCGGGAAGCCTCATTACAATCTCTGTTTACCTTTCCAACACAGTTTTACACTGTTAAAAATTTGAATTAAATAAATTCACTTTCAGATTCTCAAACAATTTTGCATGATTTTAACAACTACGCTGCCTCTTTGTGTTCCCAACTGTAACAGTGAATTACCTAAAGCACCTTTTTCCACACTAGTGACTAAGTTTGGAAGATCATGAAAAATTTTAATTGAATTTGGAATTGGAAATCAATTACACTGAGCAACAAGCTGTATACCAGTATTTAGAGGAGCTGTGTTTCTGAAATCCCATTATGAAATATTAGTGAATTGTTAAATCCAAAATATCTTAATTTACCTTTGAGGTGCCAGAAGCAGAGCTCTGCAGGATCAGCCGCTCACTGTGGAAATGAGCTGTGGCTCAGATAACACACTGTAACACAGGGAAACATGACACACACACACACACACACACACACACACACACACACACACACACACACACACACACACACTAATCATGCTGCAATTCTGTATAATTCCCGCCCTCATTGGAATAATTTGTGAATGCTTCATAACCCACAAGTAATAAGTTCTTGTAAAATAATAAATAAATAAATTACTAAATTAATCGAATCACTAATAGAAAAAATAAAACTAAATACCTAATTAAAAACTTTATTCCAGGTTTAAACTGAATTTTCAAATAGATTTTTAAATCCATCATCTATTCATGAATTCATTAATGTATAATTATGTTTTATGTTGTTTTTGTAATCCTTTTTTAATTTATTGATGGATTAATATTTCATTTGTTGACTCCTTTTTTTAAATTCTTCTTTTTCTTTTTCTTTTTGTTAAAATATCACATAATGAATTACTTTGTAACTTAGTCTATTCATTTATAGATTAATAAATTCATATGTAAACAAATTTATTATTGTATATTTTTATTGTACAAATACTTATTTATTATTGAAATGCTTCATTACTATTTTTGTGACACTTGTGGTCCTCCATAGCTCTGTAGTCAAAGGTATAAATGGAAATGTAGCTTGAGTTATGAAGCTGTATTATACTGGAATCACATTTAATTAAATTCAGAAATAACAAGACGCCTAAAAGGATTTCTCAGAAATTTCTGTTTATTACTTTTATTTTAGTTTAGAAATACAATCCCATAATGCCCTTAATACACCCGACACCATCTGAGCTGAATGGGCCAGTGAACCTTCTACTGGTCTGCAGCACACAGGAATGAAAAAATCTCTATGTTGATTTAATAGTTGAGCTGCATAACAAAGCTCCACCCTTACCTGACACACCTGAGAACAACATGCAAACAAGAACAGGTTCTATTTGTTTCGCACATCGAGAGACAACCATCGGATCGGAGCCACAACTTCACAAAAGAAGAACAGCTACAGGAGAGAGTCGTTGGAAAAGTGGATGGAATTATACAAAAATCTGATCTGAAAGAGAAGGTACCCTGTTTTTGTCGTTGTTCCTGCCGTATTTCCTTCATCACTCAGAAAAAATGGCTTCTCAATCTGGAAAGGATCTCTCCTGTCCTGTCTGCCATCACATCTTTAAAGATCCTGTTGTCCTGTCATGCAGCCACAGCTTCTGTAGAGACTGTCTGAGGAGATGGTGGATAAAGAAACAAACATGTGAGTGTCCAATTTGTAAGGAAAGATCTCTACTAAAAGATCCACCTCGTAACTTGGCGTTAAAGAACCTGTGTGAGGCCTTCAAACAGGAGAGAGATCAGAGATCTTCAGAGTCTCTCTGCAGTCTGCACTCTGAGAAACTTAAACTCTTCTGTCTGGACGATCAGCAGCCAGTTTGTCTCGTCTGCAGAGATTCAGAAAAACACACCAACCACAGCTTCAGACCCATCGATGAAGCTGCACAGGAATGCAAAGATGAGCTTCTGAAAACCCTGAAGCTTTTTCACAAAAAACGGAAGCTGTTTGAACAAGTTAGAGGAAACTGTGATCAAACAGCAGAACACATTAAGGTCCAGGCCCAACACACAGAGAGGCAGATTAAGGAGCAGTTTAAGAAGCTTCACCAGTTTCTAGAGGAGGAAGAGGAGACCAGGATCACTGCTCTGAGGGAGGAAGAGGAGCAGAAGAGTCGGATGATGAAGGAGAAGATGGAGGCTCTGAGCAGAGAGATCGCAGCTCTGTCACACACAGTCAGAGCCACAGAGGACGAGCTGAGAGCTGAAGACGTCTCATTCCTGAAGAACTACAAGGTTACAGTGGAAAGAGTCCAGCAGCGCCCCCTGCTGGATGATCCACAGCTGGTCTCTGGAGCTCTGATAGACGTGGCCAAACATCTGGGTAACCTGACCTTCAACATCTGGGACAAGATGAAGGACATGGTCTCCTGCAGTCCTGTGATTCTGGATCCAAACACTGCTCATCCAGGATTCATCCTGTCTGAGGATCTGACCAGTGTGAGTCATGGAAAGAGACAGAAAATTCCTGACAATCCAGAGAGATTTGATTTTTGCCCTTCTGTCCTGGGCTCTGAGGGTTTTAACTCAGGGGCTCACAGCTGGGACGTTGAGGTTGGAGACAATACAAACTGGAGAGTTGGTGTGGCAACAGAGTCTGTTGAGAGGAAGGAACAACCACAGTCTGGATTATGGAGAATAATGTTCTATCAAAACGAATACACAGCACGGTCACCACCAGCTCCATCCACTGTTGTATCAGTGAAGAAGAAGCTCCAGAGGATCAGAGTGAATCTGGACTGGAACAGAGGAAAACTGTCGTTCTCTGATCTTGATACTAACGCACACATATACACCTTCACACACACTTTCACTGAGAAGCTGTTTCCATACCTCAGCAATGGAAATGCACTCCCACTGAAGATATTACCAGTGAATGGGTCTACAGAAAGCAAAGAGTACCGTATGAGTTGGTGGCCTTTTGGATAATCTGTCAACCTCTGTCCTCAACAACTGCTCTGTTTTTGAGACTGTCGAGCAGATTTATCCTGGATTTTAGAAAATTCTGTGAGAGTTCTGTGTTTAACTTTATGAGGACCTGGACCAAACTCTGCTGTGAGACGACGGGAGAAGAAGCAGAACTGATAACGAGAGACGAATCTACTATGTGGACGAAAAGTTACAGAACACAATGTATGACTCCACTAATGTTCTTATTGTATTGTTGTATTGTATTGTAAGGTGCAAATTATGTTATAATTATGGGCGTATGTATGGTTGATCAGTTTGAAGTTTGATTGTTAAATTTTTACTGTTTATGACAAATAAATAAAGAATCAGCCTCTGGAATATTTTTGAAGATAGTAATTAAAGTCAACTTCTTCTAGTTTTTTTATTCATTTATTTTTGAAGAGGGTTTTAGTTTAACTTGTATGACTCACACACATGACACTCGACATTTCACAGATTGTTTTGTTGATTAAACTTAAGAATGAAGATCTGCCAGTTAGTCCTGTGCAGCCAGTCACCAAACCCAGGCTGGCATCTGACGTCTGTCATCCACTTATCAAACAGGTTGCAAAATGCAAAGTTGTCACATTACACATTATCACATGACACAATTAATGTTGGATCATCATGAATAATTTACACTTTCAATAAAATTGACCATATAAATCAATTGTGCTATCAAATACTACAGACATAAAGGTAATGAGTAGGTTTACTCCATATCATCAATTAGCACCACTGAAGTAGAATATCAGCTACGTTGGGCTTTCCTTAACTTACTTAGGGACTGTTTTAATTTATGTTTATTTCATTTGTTGTATGTGTTTCATCAAACCGCTTCATTTAATTAACATACAGAAAAAGTAGGCAAAGTAGAAATATTCCATCAAAAGAGTAGGCTTACTGCAAACAATTACTTTCATTATCAATAGGTCAACAATTATTTTTTGTAATAACTAACTTATTGTTCAGTGAATAAAATGTCAGATAACAATGAAAATGCCCCTTATTATCCCCCTTTCTCTGAACAACAGTCAAAAACCCAAAGAACTGACTGAATTACTTTACTGACTGTGATAGAAAACTAGGAAAAAAGCAAATATTCTCATCTGAGAAACTGGTACCAGTGCATTTTTGGCATTTTTCATTTTTTTTGACGATTAATTGTCAACCAGATTTTCAGTGAATTGACTAATTGCTTAATCAACTTATAGGTTCAGCCCCCCAAAAAATACTTGAATGTCTTCCTTTGAGCAACACCACCTAACTCTGCGCGTGTGTGCGCATGCGCGAAAAGCATTGACGTTTGACGGTGGCAACTGAGCCGACATACATTCGTTCCTTGATGTTGAGGAGGTAAGTGGCGCTGAAACCAATTAAAATGTTTAAGTGATGATATTGAAGTTGTCAACACCTTCTAACGGTGGGGTTTTGTTCTACCCCACGTCTCTTTTAGTTTTGTGTGGGTTTTGTTGACGTTTGACGCTTATTTGTGAGAAAAACCAGGAGTAGCAAACGTTTCCCTCCTCACAGGTGGTTGGTGTTAACGTTAATTGTCTCCTTGTTTACTTAACTTACTTTAAATCGCTGTTTTATCATCTTGAATTTCACAAACAGAGATATTGATTATATTCTTTGGCCTGCTATTTAGGCATTATATACCTTACTATACTTTATGTCTTAAATATGGCGTTTTTTACACCCTACTATACTATGACTTTTTATTCCTACCATACAATGACGTTTACGATACTGTACTGTCGCGTCACAGCGTTCGAACCCCGCACGTGCAGATTAGGTTAATTAGGGACTATAATGCCTTTCTATATTATGACATTTTATATCTTACTATACTATATGCATTATGACATTTTATATCTTACTATACTATATGCATTATGACATTTTATAGCCACAGCTTCTGTAGAGACTGTCTGAGGAGATGATGGATAAAGAAACAAAGTGAAACAAGTGAGTGTCCTATTTGTAAGGAAAAATTTCTACTAAAAGAAAAACCTGTTAGTTTGGCTTTAAAGAACCTGTGTGAGACTTTTCTTACTGGAGAGAGATCCGAGCGTTTTAACAGGATCTCAGTCTCTCTGCTGTCTGCACTCTGAGACACTCAATCTCTTCTGTCTAGAATATCAGTCTCCAGTTTGTCTCGTCTGCAGAGATTCAAAAGCACACACAACAAAACAAATTTCATAAAACCCTGAAGCTTTTCCACAAAAACTGCAGCTGTTTCAAGAAGTTAAAGGAAACTGATCAAACAGCAGAACACATTAAGGTCCAGGATCAACACAGAGAGGCAGATTAAGGAGCAGTTTAAGAAGCTTCACCAGTTTCTAGAGGAGGAAGAGGAGGCCAGGATCACTGCTCTGAGGGAGGAGGAAGAGTTATACAATGACATTTTTATGCCTTACTATACTGATATTTTACACCTTGCTATGCAATGATGTTATTTGACCTTTTTATGTGTTACTATAACTTTTTATGCCTGACTGTACTGTGACATATTTTGGCATTTTTAGGCCTTGCTGTTTTAATACCTTACTGTGCTATGACATTTTATGCCCATGACTTTTTTGACGTTTTTAGGCCACACTATACTATGACGTTATTTGACATTTTTATGCCTTACTATATAATGATGTTTTTATGCCTTTCAATTGCTATGACGTTTTTTGATGTTTCTATGTCTTATTATACTATGACATTATTTGACGTTTTTATGCCTTACTATACTCCAATGTTTTTCGACGTTTTTATGCCTGAATATACTATGACTTTTTATGTTTACTGTACTATGTCGTTTTTTGACGTATTTATGCCTCACTGTATTATGACGTTTTTGTGCCTTTCTATACTATGATGTTTTTTGAGGTGTTTATACCTTCCTATACTACGATGTTGTTTGGCGTTTTTGTGCCTTACTATATTATGAAGTTTTTATGCCTTACTCTACTATGGCGTTATTTGGCGTTTTTGTGCCTTAGTATACTATGACATTATTTGACATTTTTATGCCTTACTATATTATGACGTTTTTATGCCTTACTCTACTATGGCGTTATTTGGCGTTTTTGTGCCTTAGTATACTATGACATTATTTGACATTTTTATGCTTCATTAAAATATGACGTTTTTATGCCTTACTAACATATGATTTTCTTATGCCTTAATATACTATGACGTTATTTGATGTTTTTATGCCTTAGTATACTATGACGTTTTTTCACGTTTTTATGCCTCACCATATTATGACGTTTTGGTGCCTTTATATACTATGACGTTATTTGACATTTTTATGCTTCATTAAAATATGACGTTTTTATGCCTTACTATACTATGACGTTGTTTGACGTTTTCATGCCTCACTATATTATGACGTTTTTATGCCTGAATATACTATGACTTTTTATGCATTAATATACTATGACTTTTTATGCCTTACTATACTATGACTTTTTATGACTTTTTATGCCTTACTATACTATGACTTTTTATGACTTTTTATGCCTTACTATACAATGACTTTTTATGCCTTACTATACAGTGACTTTTTATGCATTACTATACTATTACGTTTTTGTGATTTTTTTATGCCTCTGGGCAGATTTTCACATTGCCATGGCAACGGCAGCTCCTGACCTGTGTGTGTGCCTGCGTGCGCCTAGCAACCAGATAACCAACTCTCCAAGCTCTGCTAGCTTTATATTAGCCGCATGTTAGGTCTTAAATTACATTTAGTTAGGTCTTAAATATGTAAGTCCATTCACTGCTTCCTTCGTTGCTTTTTTTTTGTTTTGTTAAATGAGTGAATGAAGTTGTGACGGTCTCCGCTGAGACAGAGAAGAGGAGAAGCTACTAGCCCTCTCTCGCTGTCACTTCTAGTCGCGTTGCTCTCCTCCCCAGTAATGTTAAATTTAGCAGAGAAAAAAACATAATAGTGGTAATTTAGATAGCGGTTCATGGGATTCATTAACCCTCAGGGGTCCCTCTGTCCTTTTTTGGACATTTTCTTTACTTTTCTTTTTTGATTTGCTGATCATTTTGGCTGTGTTACAGCTGAAGGTATGGATGGAAAAACATCATAGTATAGTATAAAATTTCAAAAAACGTCACAGTATAGTAAGGCATAAAAATGCCAAAAAAATACATATTATAGTAGAGCATAAAAATGGCAAAAAACGTCATAGTATAGTATGGCATAAAAATGCCTTAAAATACATATTATAGTAGAGCATAAAAAACGTCATAGTATTGTATGGCATAAAATTTCAAAAAACGTCATAGTATACTAAGGCATAAAAAT
>NW_019524946.1:204438-213654 GCF_002814215.2 Seriola lalandi dorsalis
GCTTCACCAGTTTCTAGAGGAGGAAGAGGAGGCCAGGATCACTGCTCTGAGGGAGGAGGAAGAGTTATACAATGACATTTTTATGCCTTACTATACTGATATTTTACACCTTGCTATGCAATGATGTTATTTGACCTTTTTATGTGTTACTATAACTTTTTATGCCTGACTGTACTGTGACATATTTTGGCATTTTTAGGCCTTGCTGTTTTAATACCTTACTGTGCTATGACATTTTATGCCCGTGACTTTTTTGACGTTTTTAGGCCACACTATACTAGGACGTTATTTGACATTTTTATGCCTTACTATATAATGACGTTTTTATGCCTTTCAATTGCTAAACGTTTTTTGACGTTTTTTGATGTTTCTATGTCTTATTATACTATGACATTATTTGACATTTTTATGCCTTACTATACTCCAATGTTTTTCGACGTTTTTATGCCTGAATATACTATGACTTTTTATGTTTACTGTACTATGTCGTTTTTTGACGTTTTTATGCCTCACTGTATTATGACGTTTTTGTGCCCAACTATACTATGACATTATTTGACGTTTTTATGCCTTACTATATTATGACGTTTTTATGCCTTAATATACTATGATGTTATTTGATGTTTTTATGCCTTAGTATACTATGACGTTTTTTCACGTTTTTATGCCTCACTATATTATGACGTTTTTGTGCTTATTGTACTATGTCGTTTTCATGACTTTTTATGCCTTACTATACTATGACTTTTTATGACTTTTTATGCCTTACTATACAGTGACTTTTTATGCATTAATATACTATGACTTTTTATGCCTTACTATACTATTACGTTTTTATGCTTTTTATGCCTTATTATACAATGACGTTTTTATGACTTTTTATGCCTTACTATACTATGACGTTTTTATGACTTTTTATGCCTTACTATACAATGACTTTTTATGCCTTACTATACAGTGACTTTTTATGCATTAATATACTATTATGTTTTTATGATTTTTTTTGCCTTACTATACTATGTCGCTTTTATGACTTTTTATGCCTTACTATACAGTGACTTTTTATGCCTTTATATACTATGACGTTATTTGACATTTTTATGCTTCATTAAAATATTACGTTTTTATGCCTCACTATATTATGACGTTTTTATGACTTACTATACTCCAATGTTTTTCGACGTTTTTATGTCTGAATATACTATGACTTTTTATGCTTACTGTACTATGTCGTTTTTATGACTTTTTATGCCTTACTATACTATGACGTTTTTATTACTTTTTATGCCTTACTGTACCATGATGTTTTCACGCCTTACTATACGATGTAATTTTTATGACTTTTTATGCTTTGCTATACTATGACTTTTTATGCCTTACTATACTATGACGTTTTTACTACTTTTTATGCCTTACTGTACCATGATGTTTTCACGCCTTACTATACGATGTAATTTTTATGACTTTTTATGCCTTACTATACTATGACTTTTTATGCATTACTGTACTATTGTGTTTTTATAATTTTTTATGCCTTACTATCCTATGACGTTTTATGCCTTACTATACTATGACGTTTTTATGACTTTTTATGCCTTACTATACTATGACTTTTTCTGCCTTACTATACTATGACGTTTTTAAGTTTTTTATGCCTTATTATACAATGACGTTTTTATGACTTTTTATGCCTTACTATACTATGACGTTTTTATGCCTTACTATACTATTATTTTTATACCTTACTATACTATGACGTTTTATGCCTTACTATACAGTGACTTTTTATGCATTAATATACTATGACTTTTTATGCCTTACTATACTATTAAGTTTTTATGATTTTTTATGCCTTACTATACAATGACTTTTTATGCCTTACTATACAGTGACTTTTTATGCATTAATATACTATGACTTTTTATGCCTTACTATACAATGACGTTTTTATGACTTTTTATGCCTTACTATACTTTGACTTTTTGTGCCTTACTATGCTATGACTTCTTATGCCTTACTATACTATGACGTTTTTATGACTTTTTATGCCTTACTATACTATGACTTTTTATGACTTTTTATGCCTTACTATACAATTACTTTTTATGCCTTACTATACAATGACTTTTTATGCCTTACTATACAGTGACTTTTTATGCCTTACTATACAGTGACTTTTTATGCATTAATATACAATTAAGTTTTTATGATTTTTTTTGCCTTACTATACTATGTCGTTTTTATGACTTTTTATGCCTTACTATACTATGACTTTTTATGCCTTAATATGCCATGACTTTCTATGCCTTACTATACTGTGACGTTTTTATGACTTTTTATGCCTTACTATACTGTGACGTTTTTATGAATTTTATCCCTTATGATACTATGACTTCTTATGCATTACTATACTATGAAGTTTTTATGACTTTTTATGCCTTACTATACTATGACTTTTTATTACTTTTTGTGCCTTATAATACTCTGACGTTATTATTATGACTTTTTAAACAATACAATACTCTGTCATTTTTATGCCTTTACTATACAATTACGTTTTTATAATTTTTTATGCCTTACTATACTATGACGTTTTTATTACTTTTTATGCCTTACTATGCTATGACTTTTTATGCCGTACTATACTATTACGTTTTCATGGTTTTTAAGTCCTTACTATACTATGACTTTTTATGCCTTACTATACTATGACGTTTTTATGACTTTTTATGCTTTACTATATTATGACTTTTTATGCCTTACTATATTATGACTTTTTATGCCTTACCATTCTGACGTTTTTATGCATTAATATACTATGATTTTTTATGCATTAATATACTATGACTTTTTATGCCTTACTATACTATTACGTTTTTATGCCTTACTATACGATAACTTTTTATGCCTTACTATACAGTGACTTTTTATGCATTAATATGCTATGACTTTTTATGCCCTACTATACTATTACGTTTTTATGATTTTTTGTGCCTTACTATACTATGACGTTTTTATGCCTTACTATAGTGTCGTTTTTATTACTTTTTATGCCTTACTATACTATTACGTTTTTATGATTTTTTATGCCTTACTATACTATGACGTTTTTATGCCTTACTATAGTGTCGTTTTTATTACTTTTTATGCCTTACTATACTATGACGTTTTTTGACGTTTTTATTACTTTTTATGCCTTACTATACTATGACGTTTTTATGCCTTACTGTACTATGACGTTTTTATGACTTTTATGCCTTACTATACTTTGACTTTTTGTGCCTTACTATGCTATGACGTTTTTATGCCTTACTATAGTGTCGTTTTTATTACTTTTTATGCCTTACTATACTATGACGTTTTTATGACTTTTTATACCTTACTATACTATTACGTTTTTATAATTTTTTATGCCTTACTATACTATGACTTTTCATGCCTTACTATACTATGACGTTTTTATTACTTTTTATGCCTTACTATACTTTGAATTTTTGTGCCTTACTATACTATGACATTTTTATTATTTTTTATGCCTTACTGTACTATGACGTTTTTATACCATAATATACTATGATGTTTTTTACTTTTTATGCCTTACAATACTGTGACGTTTTTATTACTTTTTATACCTTACTGTACTATGACGTTTTTATACCTTACTATACTATGACGTTTTTATGACGTTTTTATGCCTTACTATACAGTGACTTTTTATGCTATACTATACTACGACTTTTTATGCATTACTGTACTATTACGTTTTTATAATTTTTTATGCCTTACTATACTATGACGTTTTTATTACTTTTTATGCCTTACTATACTTTGACTTTTTGTGCCTTACTATGCTATGACTTCTTATGCCTTACTATACTATGACGTTTTTATGCATTACTATACTATGACGTTTTTATGACTTTTTATGCCTTACTATTCAGTGACTTTTTATGCTATACTATACTATGACTTTTTATGCCTTACTATATTGACTTTTTATGCCTTACTATGCTATTACTTTTTATGCCTTACTATAGTATAGCTTTTTATGCCCCACTATATTATGACTTTTATGACTTTTTGTGCCTTACTGTTCAGTAACTTTTTATGCCTTACTATACTATGACGTTTTTATGACTTTTTATGCCTTACAATACTATGACTTTTTTATGCCTTACTATACCGTCTTTTTTATGACTATTTATGCCTTACTATATTATGACGTTTTTATGATTTTTTATGCCTTACTATAATATGACTTTTTATGCCTTACTATACAGTGACTTTTTATGCATTAATATACTATGACTTTTTATTCTTTACTATACTATTACGTTTTTATGTTTTGTATGCCTTATTATACTATGACGTTTTTATGACTTTTTATGCCTTACTATACTATGAAGTTTTTATGCCTTATTATACTATGACGTTTTTATGACTTTTTATGCCTTACTATAGTGTTGTTTTTATTACTTTTTATGCCTTACTATACTATGACATTTTTTGACGTTTTTATGATTTTTTATGCCTTACTATACTATAACTTTTTATGCCTTACTATACCATGACGTTTTTATTACTTTTTATGCCTTACTGTACTATGACTTTTTATGACTTTTTATGCCTTACTATACAGTGACTTTTTATGCCTTACTATACAGTGACTTTTTATGCCTTACTATACAGTAACTTTTTATGCATTAATATACTATGACTTGTTATGCCTTACTACACTATTATGTTGTTATTACTTTTTATGCCTTACTATACTATGACGTTTTTTGACGTTTTTATGACTTTTTATGCCTTACTATACTATGACGTTTTTATGCCTTACTGTACTATGACGTTTTTATGACTTTTATGCCTTACTATACCATGACTTTTTATGCCTTACTATACTATGACTTTATGACTTTTTATGCCTTACTATACAGTAACTTTTTATGCATTAATATACTATGACTTTTTATGCCTTACTACACTATTATGTTGTTATTACTTTTTATGCCTTACTATACAATGACTTTTTATGCATTAATATACTATTACGTTTTTATGATTTTTTATGCCTTACTATACTATGTCGTTTTTATGACTTTTTATGCCTTACTATACTGTGACGTTTTTATGAATTTTATCCCTTACGATACTATGACTTCTTATGCATTACTATACTATGAAGTTTTTATGATTTTTTATGCCTTACTAAACTATAACTTTTTATGCCTAACTATAATATGAAGGTTTTATTACTTTTTATGCCAAAAAACGTCATAGTATAGTCAGGCACAAAACGTCACAGTATGGTAAGGCATAAAAATGACAAAAAAAGTAATATTCTAGTATAGCATAAAAATGGCAAAAAACGTCATAGTATAGTCAGGCACAAAACGTCACAGTATAGTAAGGCATAAAAATGACAAAAAAAGTAATATTCTAGTAGAGCATAAAAATGGCAAAAAACGTCATAGTATAGTCAGGCACAAAACGTCACAGTATAGTAAGGCATAAAAATGACAAAAAAAGTAATATTCTAGCAGAGCATAAAAATGGCAAAAAACGTCATAGTATTGTATGGCATAAAATTTCAAAAAAACCCTCATAGTATAATAAGGCATAAAAATGGCAAAAAACGTCATAGTATAATAAGGCAAAAAATGCCAAAAAATGTCATATTATAGTACAGCATAAAAATGGCAAAAAAACGTCATTGTATTGTATGGCATAAAATTTCAAAAAAACATCATAGTATAATAAGGCATAAAAATGGCAAAAAAACATCATAGTATAGTCAGGCACAAAATGTCACAGTATAGTAAGGCATAAAAATGACAAAAAAAGTAATATTCTAGCAGAGCATAAAAATGGCAAAAAACGTCATAGTATTGTATGGCATAAAATTTCAAAAAATGTCATAGTATAATAAGGCAAAAAAAATGCCAAAAAAGTCATATTCTAGTAGAGCATAAAAATGGCAAAAAACGTCACAGTATAGTAAGGCATAAAAATGACAAAAAAAGTAATATTCTAGCAGAGCATAAAAATGGCAAAAAACGTCATAGTATTGTATGGCATAAAATTTCAAAAAACGTCATAGTATAATAAGGCATAAAATTTCAAAAAAACATAATAGTATTGTATGGCATAAAATTTCAATAAAACATCATAGTATAATAAGGCATAAAAATGACAAAAAAACGTCATAGTATACTACGGTATAAAAATGACAAAAAAACGTCATAGTATAGTCAGGCACAAAACGTCACAGAATAGTAAGGCATAAAAATGCCAAAAAAAGTCATATTCTAGTAGAGCATAAAAATGGCAAAAAACATCATAGGATCGTATGGCATAATATTAAAAAAAAAACCTCAGAGTATAATAAGGCATAAAAATGGCAAAAAAACGTCAGTATTGTATGGCTTAAAATTTCAAAAAATGTCATAGTATACTAAGGCACAAAACTTCACAGTATAGTAAGGCATAAAAATGCCAAAAAAAGTCATATTCTAGTAGAGCATAAAAATGTCAAAAAACGTCATAGTATAATAAGGCATAAAAATGTCAAAAAACGTCATAGTATAGTCAGGCACAAAACGTCACAGTATAGTAAGGCATAAAAATGACAAAAAAAGTAATATTCTAGTAGTGCATAAAAATGGCAAAAAACGTCATAGTATAGTCAGGCACAAAACGTCACAGTATAGTAAGGCATAAAAATGGCGAAAAACGTCATATTCTAGTAGAGCATAAAAATGCCAAAAAACATCATAGTATTGTATGGCATAAAATTTCAAAAAACCCTCATAGTATAATAAGGCATAAAATTTCAAAAAATGTCATAGTATACTAAGGCATAAAAATGACAAAAAAACGTCATAGTATAGTCAGGCACAAAACATCACAGTATAGTAAGGCATAAAAATGACAAAAAAAGGTAATATTCTAGTAGAGCATAAAAATGGCAAAAAACGGCATAAAATTTCAAAAAACGTCATAGTATAATAAGGCATAAAAATGTAAAAAAACGTCATAATATTATATGGCATAAAATTTCAAAAAAACGTCATAGTATAACAAGGCATAAAATGGCAAAAAACGTCATAGTATTGTATGGCATAAAATTTCAAAAAAACATCATAGTATAATAAGGCATAAAAATGACAAAAAAATGTCATAGTATAGTCTGGCACATAACTTCACAGTATAATAAGGCATAAAAGTGCCAAAAAAAGTCATATTCTAGTAGAGCATAAAATTTCAAAAAACGTCATAGTATAATAAGGCATAAAATTTCAAAAAAACGTCATAGTATTGTATGGCATAAAATTTCAAAAAAACATCATAGTATAATAAGGCATAAAGATGACAAAAAAACGTCATAGTATACTAAGGCATAAAAATGACAAAAAAACGTCATCGTATAGTCAGGCACAAAACGTCACAGAATAGTAAGGCATAAAAATGCCAAAAAAAGTCATATTCTAGTAGAGCATAAAAAATGGCAAAAAACATCATAGGATCGTATGGCATAAAATTAAAAAAAAAACCTCATAGTATAATAAGGCATAAAAATGGCAAAAAAACGTCAGTATTGTATGGCATAAAAGTTCAAAAAACGTCATAGTATACTAAGGCATAAAAATGGCAAAAAACGTCATAGTATACTAAGGCATAAAAATGCCAAAAAAAGTCATATTCTAGTAGAGCATAAAAATGTCAAAAAACGTCATAGTATTGTATGGCATAAAAATGACAAAAAAACGTCATAGTATAATAAGGCATAAAAATGGCAAAAAACGTCATAGTATACTAAGGCATAAAAATGACAAAAAAACGTCATAGTATAGTCAGGCACAAAACGTCACAGTATAGTAAGGCATAAAAATGCCAAAAAAAGTCATATTCAAGTAGAGCATAAAAATGGAAAAAAACATCATAGGATTGTATGGCATAAAATTAAAAAAAAAAACTCATAGTATAATAAGGCATAAAAATGACAAAAATGTCATAGTATAGTCAGGCACAAAACGTCACAGTATAGTAAGGCATAAAAATGACAAAAAAAGTAATATTCTAGTACAGCATAAAAATGGCAAAAAACGTCATAGTATTGTATGGCATAAAATTTCAAAAAAACATCATAGTATAATAAGGCATAAAAATGTCAAAAAACGTCATAATATTTATGGCATAAAATTTCAAAAAACGTCATAGTATAATAAGGCATAAAAATGTCAAAAAACGTCATAATATTGTATGGCATAAAATCTCAAAAAAACATCATAGTATAATAAGGCATAATAATGGCAAAAAACGTCATAGTATAATAAGGCATAAAATGACAAAAATGTCATAGTATAGTCAGGCAGAAAACGTCACAGTATAGTAAGGCATAAAAATGACAAAAAAAGTAATATTCTAGTACAGCATAAAAATGGCAAAAAACGTCATAGTATAGTCAGGCACAAAACGTTACAGTACAGTAAGGCATAAAAATGGCAAAAAACGTCATAGTATAGTATGGCATAAAATTTCAAAAAATGTCATAGTAATACTAAGGCATAAAAATCACAAAAAAAGGTCATAGTATAGTCAGGCACAAAACTTCACAGTATAGTAAGGCATAAAAATGCCAAAAAAAGTCATATTCTAGTAGAGCATAAAAATGGCAAAAAACGTCATAGTATAGTATGGCATAAAATTTCAAAAAATGTCATAGTAATACTAAGGCATAAAAATCACAAAAAACGTCATAGTATAGTCAGGCACAAAACGTCACAGTATAGTAAGGCATAAAAATGACAAAAAAAGTAATATTCTAGTAGAGCATAAAAATGGCAAACGTCACAGTATAGTAAAGTATAAAAATGTTAAAAAACGTCAAAGTATTGTATGGCATAAAATTTCAAAAAAACATCATAGTATAATAAGGCATAAAAATGTCAAAACGTCATAATATTGTATGGCATAAAATTTAAAAAAAAACATCGTATAATAAGGCATAAAAATGGCAAAAACCGTCATGGGATTTATTAACCCTCAGGGGTCCCTCTGTCCATTTTTGGACATTTTCTTTACTTTTCTTTTTTGATTTTTTGATTACAGCTGAAGGTATGGATTTCTGCAAGAAAGTTTCTTTTTTTGACATATTTTTAAAATCTAATGTCAGTTACTGTTACAGGTCTATTATACACTGGTAACACATTT
>NW_019524946.1:214099-256891 GCF_002814215.2 Seriola lalandi dorsalis
ATCAAGACATTTCTCAAAACCAGAATATGATCAGTGTGACTTTTGAACACTGGAAATAAATCATGTACTCATCTCGGCAGTAGCCCCCGTGGCACTCAAAATTTCCCTGGAATTTTCTAGTTACATTTCATGCCTAAAACTGCCAAAACTTTTTATGCCTTACCATACTATTACGTTTTTATGATTTACTATAATAAGACTTTTTATTACTTTTTATGCCTTACTATACTATGACGTTTTTATGCCTTACTATGCTATCACGTTTTCTTTATTTTTATGCCTTATTTTACAATGACTTTTTATGCCTTACTATACTATTTTTTTTAAGTATATTTTTTGGGCTTTTTCTGCCTTAATTTGCTAGTATAGTAAACGAGGAGGCAGAGAGGGGGAATGACATGCAGCGAAAGGCCGTCTGATGCGGGATTCGAAACGGGGCCTACTGCAGCCTCTACACATGGGTCGCCTGCTTAGACCACTACGCTACACGACGCCCCTATTATGACGTTTTTATGCCTTATTATACCTTACAATACTATGTCATTTTTATTACTTTTTATACCTTACTATACTATGACGTTTTTATGATTTTTTATGCCTTACTATAATATGAAGTTTTTATTACTTTTTATGCATTACTATACTATTACGTTTTATGACGTTTAATGACTTTTTATGCCTTACCATACTATTACTTTTTTATGATTTACTATAATAAGACTTTTTATGCCTTACTATGCTATCACGTTTTCATTATTTTTATGCCTTACTATACTATGACGTTTTTTTTTTTTTTTTAAGTATATTTTTTTGGATTTTTATGCCTTAATTTGCTAGTATAGTAAACGAGGAGGCAGAGAGGGGGAATGACATGCAGCGAAAAGCCGTCCGACGCTGGATTCGAACCGAGGACTGTAGCCTCTACACATGGGTCGCCCGCTTAGACCACTACGCTACACGACGCCCCTACTATGCCGTTTATGACTTTTTATGCCTTTCTATACAATGACTTTTTATGCCTTACTATACTATGACTTCTTATGCCTTAAAAAGTCTACTATGATGTTTTTATACCTTACTGTACTATGACGTTTTTGTGACTTTTTATGCCTTTCTATACAATGACTTTTTATGCCTTACTATACTATGACTTTTTATACCTTACTATACTATGACATTTTTATTACTTATTGTGCCTTATAATACTCCGACGTTATTATGACTTTTTAAACCATACAATACTCTGTCGTTTTTATGCCTTTAATATACAATGACTCTTTATGCCTTACTATACTATGACGTTTTTATGATTTTTTATGCCTTACTAAACTATAACTTTTTATGCCTTACTATAATATGAAGTTTTTATTACTTTTTATGTCTTACTAAACTATGACTTCTTATGCCTTACTATGCTATGACTTTTTATGCATACAATACTATGACGTTTTTTGACATTTTTATGCCTTATTATACTATGATGTTTTTTTGAAATTTTATGCCATACAATACTATGACGTTTTTTGACATTTTATGCTCTACTATAATATGTATTTTTTTGGCATTTTTATGCCTTACTATACTGTGACGTTTTGTGCCTGACTATACTATGACGTTTTTTGCCATTTTTATGCTCTACTAGAATATTACTTTTTTTGGTCATTTTTATGCCTTACTATACTGTGACGTTTTGTGCCTGACTATACTATGACGTTTTTTTGTCATTTTTATGCCTTATTATACTATGACGTTTTTTTAAATTTTATGCCATACAATACTATGACGTTTTTTGACATTTTTATGCCTTACTATACTATGACATTTTTTGCCATTTTTATGCTCTACTAGAATATTACTTTTTTTGGCATTTTTTATGCCTTACTAAACTGTGACTTTTTATGCCTTAATATACAATTACTTATTATACTATGATGTTTTTATGACTTTTTATGCCTTACTATACTATGTCGTTTTTATGACTTTTTATGCCTTACCATAATGTTTTTTTTTTCATTTTCATGCCTTTCTATACTATGAAATTTTTATGCCTTACTATACTATGACATTAGTTGACATTTTAATTCCTTACTAAAATATGAATTTCTTATGCCTAAATATACCATGACGTTATTTGACTTTTTTATGCCCTTACTATACTATGACATTTTTCAACGTTTTTATGCCTTACAATACTATGACGTCTTTTGGCGTTTTTCAGACCTTACTAAAATATGACATTTTTATGCCTTACTATATTATGACGTTTTTGACACTTTTATATTTTACAAAAATATGACTTTTTTATTCCTTTGTATACTATGACGTTTTTGACATTTTCAGGCCTCACTATATTATGACGTTTTTATGCCTTACTATATAATGACATTTTAATGCTTTACTAAAATATGATTTTTTTATGCCTTAGTATACTACGAGATTTTTTGGACGTTTTTATGCCTTACTAAAATAAGGCTTTACTATAGTATGACGTTAGTTGACATTTTTATGCTTTACTAAAATATGATTTTTTTATGCCTTACTATACTCTGTCGTTTTTCGACATATTTTATTTTTTGATGGGCGTATTTAAAAGTGTCTAAAACACATTGTTTCTGTTGACCCTGTTCACAGTAACACATCACTCTGCCACTCTGCCGGTGCCCCCAGTTGGATCTCCTAACTGGCAGCGTGCTGAACAGAATCTACTGTTGGTAATGTACTGACTATTCATGAGTACCTCACACAACCCCATGTCAAAAAATCCAAACTATTCCTTTAAGCATTTCACAGATCACTGTGTAGACTGAAAAAAAAAATCACTTAAACATAAACTCAACGATTTAATTTAGTAAAATTATTAGATTTTATCCAGCTAATCAATAATACCATCCTCTGCTCTTAAGTATGTGTGTGAATGCATTATTTATCCATCTGGTCTATTTCCCCTGTGGTAACCCTACTTTTTATCATGTTACTGGTGGCAGATGCAGATGCAGTTTGTAGTTGAAGTTTTCAACACAGGAACAGGAAATGAAAGAATGAAGTCAATCTTCTTAATTCCAGTTGATTTTAATTATCAAATGTACATCATCTCAGAGTTTAGTTTCACATTAAATCACCCATTTCCAAATACAAAATGAGAATCTTTCTTCCCACATACAAAAATCCTCCCTTACGTATCAAAAGGTCAGACATAAGGACAGATTCATCCAGATTTACACAGCATTTACACACAAACCAAAAATCTGACCTCCAATTTTCCAGCTCAGATCTGATTTTGAGTGTTTTACATTAACATTTTATGTAGTGATTGACATTGTGTGTGTCTGATTTATGCTGGCAGAGAAATACTGATGATGACAGATTTTAATCATTATCAGATATAAACCCTCCAGCATCCCTACCTGAGTTTGACAGAACCGAGCCACATAGTTAGAAGTCAGATCTGCTCATGTGAAAATGCAGCAGAAGGAACAACAGAGAACAATGATGAACCTCTTGCTCATAAGTAAGTAGTCTGTTTTACAGTGCAGTAAACAGTAGTGTGAAGGCAGCTCAGTCATTGATTTGTTATGGCAACATTATGTACTCGTGGGGTTTTTAGGAGCCAAGGTTCAAGAGAAAGAAATCAATAAACATCAGTAGTCGTGTGCAGTTTGGCGCTTTTTGCCGGAGTGAATCTGGTCTGCCCACACTTTAAAGAAACATCATATGACAATAAACCAAACACAGAGAACTCCAGTTATTTTCATTGAGATGTTAAGCTAGTTGTTTCGTTCACAGCGCTTAATTATCCTCATGGGAGATGGCCAAGCAGAGAAACCTGAGGGATTTAAACCAGCAGCCGGTCGTTTGGCCCCCCAGCTCCATCAAACCACTAAAAACCCTCACAGAACTCCATCTTTTGATCCTGGCACTGTGTAACCTGAAGGAAAGTGCTGTGTAATTCCAGTTATTTTTCTAATCATAAGCATTTAAAAGTTTGGCTCCACTTGTCTCAGTCCATGTCTTTTCCAAATCCAAAATCCAGTTAAATGTTTTGGAAACATGCAGACACCAACGTTCTCTCTAACTAACTCTTGTAAAGCTACAGCAATCTTTTATTTAATCTTTAATTTACCAATCAAGTATAAAACCTCATCAAGTGCAAAATCAATTGTCAATTGATAATGTCAGGGCAGCACAAATCAACAGATGAGATCTCTTTTTCCCAATCAGGTAATCTCTCCCTCCATTTTCTTTACAGCTTCAGGCCGGATTATAATGCCTACCACTTTTACCATTTTGCCTCCCTGACTCACTGCAGAAGTGTCCTCCTAGTAGAGCACTAAGTCTCAATTCAATGATGTTCATTCTGTCTTCCCTTCAACTTTTTAAAAGCAGATTTTTTTTTTCCTTTTTGAAGGGCAGTTTGGCAGGTTGAGTAACTTTTCAAAAAAATAAAGCAAATACTTCAGGTCAGAAAATCCTTAAAACATCTGATTTGAACTGAAAAAGTTTGCACACGAAGCTTTGTTAAGCAACTTGTTCACTGGACAGTTATTTACAGTTCAGCTAATGTGTCCACTTTAACTCATACAGGGATGCAAAATGGTTCAGGAGGAGTGGACAATTTGTCTTGCGGTGCATCATGGGACGACGACATGGAAGGGGGAGCCCGGGATGTGGTCGTCACCCCACTTGACCACCAGGATGTAATTGCCTCGCTCCTTCAGCATGTAGCTGACGTTGTACTGTAGGTTGCCCAAGTGTTTGACCAGAACCTCCTCACAGGGAACCTGAGGACCGTGCACACCGACCAGGAGCATGTTCTTACCTGAGGAGAGGAGGGGAGGATAACAAGTAGGTGAAGTTCATAGTATCAGGTGTCTTTCCTGTCAGTCATGATATAATTTGACTCATTAACCTAACTCTTTAGATCTGGGGATGCATGGAGATGTTATGAGCTGTTCTATGCACTATCATCACAGGTCAGTAGTGAGATCATGTTGTGGGCGGAGACTTCCTTACCGGCCTTGCTGCAGTCGACAGAGAAGCTGCTCCTCTGGCCCACGAAGGCCTTGCTGAGGCCGGGGCCTCGGCTCAGCACCTTGCTGGCGTCGGAGTCGCCCAGCCTGGGCATAGCGCTCTGGGCGAAGCTGCTGCTGGAGGCCCGTACTGCCGGATCCACTGTCAGGGTCGACGTCTCGCTGGCGTTGGTCACATTCACCAACCGAGTACCTGAGAAAGAGAGGAAGGAAAATCAGGCATAATAATTTATATAATAATTCTTTCTGTGGTAGTTTAAAATGTTTTACAAACCAGGAGAAACGTTTCTATGCAAAAACAAAGCCTGTCTCATCTGCTCCTACTTTAGTTACTACTCTCCTACATTTCCCACAATGCTATTTGACAAGCCACTATAACCTACCATGATTTATTGCATCCAGGCTTTTGTTTGTGTTTTTTAAATGTAGAAAATAATGATACAGAGTGAGTGACACAAAAGTACAAATTAAATAGCTGTTTTGTTATTATTATTCTTCCACTGGTGAAGAATGAACTTCCACTCTGAAGATACCAAATGACATTACTCATTTGCATTTGAAAAAAAGTAAAAGTCACTCATGAATTTACTGTCGATGTTTTAGACAGATTTATATATTTTCTGTCTGGAGCCAGTAGAAAAAACTAAAGAATGTGACGTGTTTTGAAGAGTGACGCTCATCATGTTACCTGTGACTTTAGCCTTGAAGGGACTGCCGGTGATGTGGTTTGGTCCTCCATATTTGATGCTGATCAGGTAGTTTCCAGGCGCCATGGGGGTGTACTGCACCTTGTAGCCCTCGGGAACCTCCTGGCAGTCCATCTTTACTTTGGACGGACCCTCGATTGTCACGGCCAAGGCCCCGGGGCCCGCCTTAGTGTTGTTGATGATGAACTCTGACTGGGTACCTGCAAGATTAAGGACACTCAACAAATTTTTGTTATACAACTAACAATGTTGTTATGTTAGGGTCCCGTTGTGTTCTTTTGTGACGCTATTGTGTGAGAAATTTCAACCAGTAACAAGTGACCCACCCGTTGTGCCTCTCTCCAGTCCAGCTCCATACGCTGTGACCAGACCGGGCTCTCCGGTCTGTCCTGGTTCCCCGACTCGGACCTGGAAAGGACTCCCTGGGATGTGAGAGCCGTTGAACTTGACGTCGATGGAGTGGACACCGTTCTCTCTCGGGATGAACCGGATGGCGTACTTGTCTGGAGGTCAGACAGAGGGATTTGTTACATGCTGGCTTTTTCTTTTCTCCCTTCAGTTCCCATATTTCATTTCATATTTAAAAACCCACTTATAAAACACAAACCTTTTTCCAGCTCAGTGACGACACACTCCTCCAGAGCACCAGAGGGGCTGTGGACTTTGGCCTCCATCTTCCCCTGCGCTCCGTTCAGACGCACCGCAAAGGATGCTGGGTGATTCACCTTTAGACCAGACTCCTACCGAGGTCGGACGCACACACAGTCAGTGTGGGATAGACAGTTTAACATCAGGGAAGAAAATAAGACACACACTCACATACAAATGCACACACACTTTTAAGTAGCAGTTTGAGGTGCTACAAAGAAAATACCATTTCCCTGTTCCAAGTTTCTACTCTACTCTTTTCTATTGTGAGCTCTGCTCTATTTCTACCGTTTCTCTCCATGTATTCTTCTGTTTTCTACTCTTACCTGAGCTCCTGTTGGTGCAGCTTCAGCAGACAGAGGCAGATGGCCACAGTGTTACAAAGCAGCTAGACACACTGACAATGTACTGCAGCGTTATAGTTCAGTCTTTAAAGAAGTTCTCAATGAATATGACAAGGTTTACAACAGTTTAGAGATTAAAAAAAGATGATAAAGACTATTTGACTA
Source organism: Seriola lalandi dorsalis (assembly GCF_002814215.2). Taxonomy (NCBI): domain Eukaryota; kingdom Metazoa; phylum Chordata; class Actinopteri; order Carangiformes; family Carangidae; genus Seriola; species Seriola lalandi. The sequence continues at coordinate 220,991 of NW_019524946.1, forward strand.
AAGATTGTGACCAAGATATATTTGGAGTGGGACATTTCACACTGCAGCTAGTTAGTGCTCTCTTTCTGTGCTAATCTTGCAGTCAACTTACCATTTGGGATAAACGCCAATATTGATAACACTGCGATAAGTTTTGATGTATCAATATCACAGTTTGGATACACAAAAACAGTTCCTTTCTATACCTTACTTTGAGGAATGTGAATATTTTGTGCGAGCACTTTCACAGAAGAAGCCAACATTTTATTATAAATTAATAATAAAATAAAATTTGGTATAATAATGTATTAGTTTTAAATGGTGTCTAAGCAAAATCAAGATGTACAGGAACTTCAAATAAATAAAATAGTCTAAAAATGGCATAATTTAGATGTAATCTAATCAAAGAATAATACAATTATGAACCTGACCAGACATTTGGCAGCTTAAAAATTATAAAGAATTATTTCCAGTTCTGAGGTTCAATACTGAATCATAATTTCAGTGTTTTCTAATTTTAAATAATGATAATATTAAATATGATAACATATTAAATTGTAATTAAACTGGCCAACTGTTAACTTAACTAGAAGAACCAGAGAATGGTAATGGTAAAGTACCAAGACAGTGGAACTTTATCTGTCGACTGAACGGAACAGAGGTTCATCTACAGCTACAGACAAACAAACTACAGTCTCTATGAGGGCAGCAGGAGCTCTGCTGTGGCCGTCTCTGTCTGCTGTAACTAGGCAACCACGGAGCTGATGATGCTGTTGATGATGGAGATGATGGTGCTGTTAAAAGCCTTTAAATGAAACACAAGAGAAACACCAGCAGTTCCACACCAGACAAAACGAGGGATGACCAGAGCCAGGCAAAACGGCCGAGAGAGCGAAGACAATCCGTCTATTTGATGATGAAATATTTTCTTAGTTAAGTTGACATTTTGTCCTGAGGGTGACGCTAACGGAAACGCCAAAACGGAAAGGGTTCATCGTTCCAGCTTCTCAAATGAGAAGATTTGCTGCTTTTCTCTAGTTGTCATGATTGTCAATTGAATATCTTACTTAAGCTCTGTGTAATTACAGTGAGCGTTTTCAGTATTCTGACATTTTATGACAAATAATGGTATAAAGAATTAGTCATTAATAAAAATAAATGTTATAAATTATAAATGTTAGTTAGAACCTTAAGAGTGTCAGAAGAAGGATGGAGGATGAAACATTGCCACGTTTCCTTTAGCACCTCTCTCAGGTCGGCGTGTCAACTTCACACAGAAACAGTATGTTTGCCTGACTGTGGTCATGTCCATGAGGCCAGTTGCATAAAGAAAACTTAAATACTTTTTAACCTGCCTACCTGTACAACTGCAAGGGTTCGACTGAAATGGGCTAATTAATGCTTGTGCAAAGGCTAGTGTTCAATGACTTCATTCATTTTATTTTTAAATAAGAAACAAATCCAAAACGTTGAGTCTCCAAATGTACTTTTTTCTTGCTGAAGTGGAAGAAGCTCTGAGAACATGTTTTAACTATCATCAATTCATGAATTACAAATCTTTGAAAGATTTGGTGGCTGGAGAGTTGAGACTTTTCATTCCAGTGTTATTTTTAAAAAGCAGCACCTGGAAATTTGTTGATGTTACAGTGATTCCTCGCCTGAAATTTATACTAATAATAAATATAAAGAACTAAATTTAACATTCATCTGTCTTTGAACAAACACCCAAACCAGTCGAAGGCTCACACCCTCTTCATCTTCTCTATATAACATCCCATTTTTATGCAACTGTGCCCCAGAGCCCTTTAGCCAGGCAGGGCAGGCTGGGTGTGGAGGTGTCTCCTCATGCCTCACCTGAAGGCCGGTAACAGTGAGGCGGCGGGCGTCGTTCACCGGAGCGACGACGGGAACCAGGAAGGGGCTGTCAGGTATGTGCTTGTCGTTAAACTTCACTGAAACCTCATAATCACCTGGAGAGAGAGAGAGTTTAACTCAGAGAGAGAGACATTAATGAGCAACAATCAGTGTGAAGTGCTGGTGTGTTTTCTCTACCGGGCTCTTGAGCGATGTAAGAGACGCCACAGGATCCGTCTTTGCGGTCATCGAATGAGATCTCCGCCCTGCTGGGTCCCTCCACAGCGATGGACAGACCGCCGGCCCCGGCCTCCCTCGTCCAGATACTGAACTCAGCTGGTGAGAGACAGAGAGAATGAGAAAACTGCAAGTCCACAAAACACAGAAGTCTTTCTTCTCTTTTTTTATTATTATTATCATTATTAGAAGCAGCTAATGTAACGTCATGTAGTAAAACCACGAGTTATGATTTATGAGGTGAACCTTTACTTCTGAATGCAGAGTTAGGTGAGTGTATGTAGGCAAAGTCCCTGTGAGGACAATATCTGTATGGGTGGGTGTGAATGTACCTGGCTCTCCGGCCTGTGCTCCCTCCAGTCCCGGACCTCCTGCTCTCACCTTGGTGGCCCCGCCCTCTCCCAGCGGCCCCACAGTGAACTGGAAGGGGCTGCCTGGCACGTGCATGCCCCTGTACCTCACACTCACGCTGTGCACGCCCATCTCTGTGGGCACGAAGCGCACGCAGTAGGTGTCGTTTCCAGCGGCAACCAGCTCAGCAGGCTGACTGGCTCCAGAGGGGGAAGTGACCTCAGCAGTGACGTCCTTCATGTCGATCGCTGTCAACGGAAGGTACCGTATTTTATTACTGAACTCTATAAAATTAAAATGAATCTATTATTTCATTTGTTCTGCAGTGCAAAATTTCAATCTGCTTATGTAAGTGCTGCATGCGATGCTCAGGAAAAAGAAACTAGTAACTAGTTGTCTAATAAATGCAGTGCAGTAAAAACTAGTTCCCATGGACATGTAGTGGAGTAGGAGTACCTCATATTGAGTAAATATTATCAGCTACATTTCAACACTGGAAGCTGGTAATGGAAGGTTAGACCTGTCATCTCGTAGTTCAATGAAATCAACTAGTATATTCAACAGATGAATCACTCAACCTGAAAACCAAAACAAAGCAAAGCTGAAAACAGACGGACAGAATCTCTCAAACACAAACAGCTGCAACTTAATAAAGCGTGTTGTGTTGCAAACCTTGTGCTGCCAAGCCCAGCAAATGTTTTTTCCTAGGGCTCTATAACGCACCCTCCACCCCTGCACTGCCCACCGAGCAGCGGGCATCAAAAAGCCAAACACCCCTCGCTGGCTTCGCTCTGCCCGCTAACACTAGACCAGAGAGGCCAGAGATGAGGCGGACACGCCCAGGAGAGAGGCTCTGATCCGGCACAACAGCAGAGGGACGAGCCCGGCGACTGCCGGATCTTCCAGACCACCAGAGGGAACAGTAGGAGCGGGAGGAGGTGTGAGAGAGGAGCTGCCGAGACAAGACCAGGAGGAACCAGCTCACTGGAGGAAGAGGAGGATGACCAAGAGGAGGTGAGAGGACAGAGAGGGGAAGAAAGACACAGAGGAGGAAAATGAGAGGAGGAGAGGAGTGATTAGAGAAGGACAGAAGACACAGGAGAAGGAAAGAAAAAAAAACAAGGACAGGAAAAAGGAAAAAGAAAATGGAAGCCAAGGAGAAAGAGGAAGGGTGAGACAAAAGGGAAGGAAAGACAGGAAAAGAAAGATAAGAAGGGACAAAAGACAAAGCTGATGCAGACTACAGTCAGTGCTGAGAAAAAACAGACAGAAATGTTGTAGCTTCAGACAGGAAACAGGTTTAGAAAAGGAGAAGGGGCATCTCTGACGTTTTCACACACAACGTCTGGACATCGTCTCCAGATTGCCAGTTTCTTCACTGATATAAACACGCAGTGCTCTTACTGCTCGAGACGTTCACAGGTAACATGTTGGATAAATTTAAGACAAAAGCCACTGCACTGACATTCCTCTGACTGACACTGCAGACAGCCGATCAGACGAACCTTTAGAGCAGCGATATGTAAGAGTGTGTGTGTGTGCATGTGTACCTGGTATCTTCAGGCTGAGGTCACACACACTCCCCACGCTGGCGACAGATGCCGCCTTCTGTCGTCGAGTGATGCTCTCCCGGATACGACCCTCACCCGTCACCCGCACTGTGAACGGACTTCCTGTTGACGAAATAAAAAACACACACACACACCTCAAACTATTTGTCCAAAATGCAACTATTTCCATCTTCAAAGTGCGAGTTTGACTTGAGGAGAGTTTGAATCATTAACTTCTTAGCCATAAGACATAAATAGTTGTTTTATACCTGGGATGTGTTCCTCAGCGAAGCGGATTGAGACGATGTAGTTTCCTGGTTCAGTAGGACAGTAGGTGACTCCACACGTCCCGTCCTCCATGTCCTCTGTCTGGATGTCCACCTTACTGGGACCTTCAATGGACAAAGCCAGGCCGCCATAACCTAGAGACACAGCACTCAGAATCTTCAGTGACGTTATCAGCAATTAACTCGATGAATTTGACAGGATCTTTTGGTTTAGATCAAAAATAAGAAGATTTGGTCACAAACCAAACTACTGAACAAAATTTTGACCTCATCATGGCGCTGGAGAGACAGTCAAGAGATCGACAAAATTATTACAATAAATCCAGACATAGACGTGAATGTGAAATCTTAACCACAAATGTCAACGTCATCATGGCGCAACAAGACAAATCAGGGAATCACCAAAATCAGTGGGATTCATCCTCTGTGGAACATGAATACCTCTATAAAATTTCATGGCAATCCATCCAATAATTGTTCATATATTTTCAGTCTGGACCAATCGCAAAAGGGAAACTTAAATGTTGAAATAAATCAGTGACGATTGAAGCTGCACCTACCGGCCTCTCGAGTGTCGACCACGAAGCTGGCATTGTTGAAGGTGGTTCCCTGGACGAGGCCGTCGCCGTACGCTTTGACCCGGCTGGCATCGCCGATCTCGGACTGGACAACCATGATGGTGATGGGACTGTTGGCGACATGCCGACCGTTCTTCAGGATACTGACCCGGTGTTCACCCACCTCCCGGGGGATGAAGGAGATGCCTGAGAGGAGGAGGGAGAATTTAATACCAGATGAAATACAGATTTTCATTTACTTTTTAAAATGTGTATTTGTGTGTGTGTGTGTGTGTGTGTGTTACCGATGTGGTTGTTGGCCATCCTCTTCAGCAGGCAGGGCTCGTCACGGCCCGATGGCGCCCGGATGCTGGCGGTCAGCAGGCTGAGGTCCGTCTCATTAATGTCCAGAGAGAAATCTGCCGCTGAGCCCAGTTTGACATGAGAGCGCCGCTGGTTGTCCTCTGAAACACACACACACACACACACACAGGTAAGACACAGCTGTGGACAGGCAGCTATTGTACGTTATGTGTTAAAACGATGGTCTAATCTGTCTGATCATGTAGCAGTGGCTGTGTGCGCGTTGGCGTGCAGACTGACCGGTGATCCTGGCGGTGAACGGGCTGCCGGCGATGTGCTCGTCGTTGTATTTGACCAGGATGTTGTAGTCTCCGGGCAGAGTGGGCAGGTAGCTGACGCTGCACGTCCCGTCCTTGTTGTCCACACAGTTGATCTCTGCCTTGGACGGACCCTCGATGGCCAGGTCCAGACCACCTGGACGGACAGATGATTGGTCAGACTGAATATATTTGATACAGGATGTTGACAACAATTTACTAAAACTACATAAGCTAATAGTATAACAACAAACTCACTACTGCTGCTGCTTCAAATCCTAACACTGCTCTCGTCCTTAGTGCTGAAAGTATTAGTCCATTACAGATTAATTAATAAATTAGTTGGCAGAAAAAGAACTGACAACAATTCTATCAACAACATTTATTCGTGACTGATGCTGCTAGTCGAGGATGTTGTTACCAGAATAACTACCAGCTCTCCTCCTCCCTCTCTCCTACCTTCAGAGGCGTCCTCTGTGTAGATGATGAAGGTGGCCATCTTGTTGGCGACGCCGTAGCTCAGACCAGGACCGTAGGCTGTGACGTTGGGACTGCTGGCGTGGTTCACATAGAACTGGAGGGGAGACTCTGCAACACACACTCAACTCATTAGTACAACAAGGATAAAAACTACTGGTAAAGTAAAAACCTGGCAGATGATGAAAATCAGTGTCTCATGTTGGAGTCTGTGCACAATACTAAACTACTAAATACTAAACCTTATGTACTTTTGGTCTGTGTGTGTTTTTCATTGAAGAGAAATCTTCATGCAACAGCACATAATGATATTTTAGATAATTGTTCTTCCAACTTTGGGTCATTAGTTTGTGTTTGGCTATTTCCTGTATTGACACGACAATGTTAACACTCATGTCCTCATGTCCATACATCAGTGTTGGACCTCTAATGCTTCTGTGGCAAATCTCTGCAGCCAGTTTCCAAACTCAAACTGTTCGAGTAATGTTCATGGTTTAGAATAACATGTTGAATGAAGATATGTATATGTCCACATACTTTTGGCCATGTGATCTATTAATAAAGCCGAGACGGTGACATCAACCAAACCCTGTAGACACATTTAAACACCACCTCTCTCTCACTCACACACACACACACACACACACACACACACACACACACACAGATTCTCAGGGTGTGATGTCATTACAGGCTGGTGGTTAGTGGTTTTCTCCTGCTGGCTGAAAAAGAACCACTGATCCACACACACATGCACACACACACACACACTTCTTAATCACAAACATGCACACTGCACACCTTATGTACATAGTTTACATGGTCCTACTCTCTCACACACACACACCTCTCCAGGTTTCATCCTGACTATGACATCATCATCCAAACATCCTGACAGCAGATTGACGTCTGAGGGAGACACAGGGTGCAGCTCTCCTTCTACACACCAGGTGTCTCCAGTTCAGCTTTCTAACTCCAATCATGAGATCTGACTGAAGGAGATGAGTGTGTGTGTGTGTGTGTGTGTTTGTTGTGTGCTAACCTGGGATGTGTGTGCCGTTGTATTTGATGTGCATCTCGTGCAGGCCGGCCTCAGTGGGTGAGTACTGCACTGTGACCGTCCCATCCAGGTTGTCTGTGATCAGCGGCTGAGCTGATTTACCTGAAGGCATCAGCACTTCACCTGAGACGGCGAGAGGGAGAATTAACATATTTCTGTTTAACTTTTTTAAGCTACAAAGGTCCCCTGAACATCACTGACAATCTCTTGGTTTAACACACCTTAAACACGCTGTGTGGGCAGGACAGCCTCAGAATAAAAAAACAATAGAACGACTCTTTACTACAAGCAGTTACAAAGTGTTGAGCCACTCCTATTTAAGACGGCTCTATTTACCTGATGATGAGTGACTGATATAAAAAGTAACGGCGCATTAACATTTGAAAAAAGGCTCATTTTAATGTCTGTTTACTGCAGGAGACATATTTACTTCTTTTCACCTCAGAAATCAATAAATGAGGTATTTTGCCCAAACCTTTGCACACAGCTGCGTGTGTGTCTGTTTTTATCGCTGCCTTCATGCATTTTCCGTCTTATGTAAATCACGTCTTGTTGCCTTGTTGGTGGAAGGTGCTTTACAAACTGTCAACTCCAGTTTCCACCACACCGAGTAAAAGACAAAATCTACTCCGATCACCCGCCCATCACTCACCAGTGACCTCTCCCTTCTTGAAAGAGAAAGGTATGACCATGTCGAACGGTCTGAAGCCGCTTCCATTGACGCTGCTGCTGATTGGCTCGTAGTTGTCTGATGTCACCTGGGGAAGACAGACACAAACAGACACAAACTTTAACGTGTCATTCGACACGAAAAAACATCTTCCTGTCCTTCTCATTGACCTGCATTAGAAACATGCTGCTGCTGCATCCAAGCCCCGCCCACACAGGGGCATCCTGGGAGGTGTAGTGCGATAGAGCAGGAAGAAAGAGGAAGAGGAGGATGATGATAATGATGAGGTGATGACTGTGATGCAGCCACAGCGATGAAGAGTGCACCGAGGGGGAGAGAGAGAGAGAGAGACCACCACAATAAAACCCCTGGTGAAGAAAAACCCGTAACCATAGCAACACCTTCTTCATCGCAAACACCTGGGATTTATTTATGTAATGATGCTAGAAGTTTGCTGCGATCCCATTGGCTGAGGCAAAAAGAGAAGCGATGACATGGAGGAAGCAAAGCGGTCGGGCGAGTACGCTTTAGAATGGAGAGAGAGAGAGAGAGAGGTAAAGTTTTAACCAGCGGCCATTCACCTGCAACAGAGAGGAGCAGTGTGTGTGTGTGTGTGTGTGTGTGTCTATGTTGTGTATATACAGTATGTGTGCTATCAAGTGTGTGTGTGTTTTGACCACTTGTGTTTGTTTAAAAGTGTGTGTGTGAGTGTGTGTGTGTGTGAGTGTGTGTGTGTGTATGTGTGTGTGTGTGTGTTGGGGGTACCCAGGGCTGAAAGCCAGCTCCAGGGGCAGCCTTTTGCTGTAGGGACGTCTGCTCTTGCATCATGGGTACCTCATCAGTGGCCTGAAGACACAACATGAAGGGTTAACATCTGACATCATAAAGACCTATCTTCAGAGTCAAGAGGGACAGGGAGTCCTGCAACAGATGGTGTGGCCCCCACAGAGTCCTGATCTCAACATCACAGAGTCAGTGTGGGATCACGTGAGGAGACAGAAGAGACTGAGACAGACTAAACCCACAGAGGAACTGTGGCAGCTTCTGCAGGACGCTGGAACAAGACGCTTGTTGTAAAGGCAAAGCCAGTATTTTTCATGCTGTATGGAAAAGATCCGCTGCCAGGAATCACAAAGAAAATATGATAAACTAAATCTGTCTTTATACAAGATCTGTAGTTGAGTGGAGACTTACAGAGAAACACAGGTATGGTCCTTTAAATACCGAAATGATTTTTAATCCCCAATCAAACTTTAACGAAGGCGTATGTCTCTGAGATGCTACGTTCAAAGCTGCAGCAGAAAACCGCCTCTTCTTACATAAACACATTTTGGATCCCTTAAATCACAATGAACCATTCTGCGTCCCTCCCTCACCATGACTTTGAAGGGACTGCGCGGGATGTTCTCTCCTCCGAAGCGCACGTAGATGACGTAGTTCCCGGGCGCCGGGGCGGTGTAGAAGATGTCGAAGGTGCCGTCCTCGTTCTCCAGCACCTCGGCCTCCACCTCGCTGCCGTCCGGCTGAACGATCACACAGCTCACCTTCCCCTTCCCAGCACCCTTAGCGTTCACCACCAGGCCCAGCTCCTCGCCTATGGCCACCGTGGGACCCACACCGGGACCTGACAAGAACATTTCATTAGGCTTTTTGCTCCACAACGTTTTAGATTTTTATAAACATTCATCATTTTATTATTATTATTATTAATTTCTGTTTTCAGTGAGACGTGTCATCAGTGGTCACGTACCGGTGACGGTGCACTTGCTGGCGTCTCCGGTTGCTGTGGCACGGACTCTGTAGGGTGAAGCTGGGATGTCGTCACCGCCATACTTTATGACGATGGTGTACCGGCCTGCACGGTCTGGGACGTAAGACACCTGGTATGTACCGTCACCGTTGTCATGGATACTGGGCTGTTTAGGTTTACCATCCTGGTCCTGAGGAGAGAGGAGGGAAGAGGAAAAAAGTTTTGCCTCATGTGTCTTCTTTCCTCCAGGTCTATATTTATGTGTGTGTGTGTGTGTGTGTGTGTGTGTCACTGACGGTGATGAGCACGCTCAGTTGGCCCTGGCCGGCGTCCTTGGCGTCGATGTTGAACTCGACAGGGAAGCTGGCAGGGACGCCGCTGGTCAGCCCGGGGCCGCTGGCTCGCACCTTGCTGGCATCATGAGTGGGCAGAACCCGAAACTTGAAGGGACTGAAGAGACAACAGACACGTGTTACTACAGACACTAACCTCCCAAATGCTTATGTGGTGATATTTTGTATGTGAATTTTTATTTTTACGTCTGTTGACTCTGAGCTTCTGTATCGCATGTTCAAATTCTTAAAAAGCAGCAACATATTTTTCTATTAATATTAATATTCCCATATTCAGTACATTTCTCAGATCTGATTTTATCTTTAAACTCATCAACTGGCTCCTGACTCAGCTTCCTGTTAAACGACCCTCATCAGTATTGCAGTACTGCTGTGTACCTGCGGAGGACGTCCTCCTCTGCGTACTTCACGGCCACAGAGTACGGCCCCTCCACAGACGGGGTGTAAGACACGGTGTGGGTCCCGTCCCCGTTGTCTGTCACCTCCACAGGCTCGGCGATGCCTTTAGGACCTGTGACGGCCACGGCCAGAGGGGCCACGCCCGCCTTCCTGCAGTCAACAGTGAAGGACTGTGGGATATTGGACCTGACCCCTGACCCCACACCGGGACCAGACACCTTGACCTTAGTGGAGTCCACCACGTCCTTCACTGGGACCTTGAATGGACTTCCTGGAAAGAAGAGGAAAAGGAAATGTTGGTTTAAGTCACAGAAAGGAAAGGAAGAAAGAAACAGATCTACCTTAAATGTTTACTACGAATATGACTCGTGAGATATTTATCAGTCCCGTTAAATATTCGTAACAAATAGAAATGTGATGTTTTTGTTTTAACGTCACGGCTGCGTTGACCAACAACCAACACAAGGGGGAGCCCCTCCTGGCGTGTCAGTGAATAAACATTTCTCAGTACAGGAGCTGGTCATGGAGGCGATGCTGCTAATATCAACTGTATTTTTGATATTTTTCACTGTGTATTTTGTATTTTATTTTATTTTTTAAAGGAATTAACCAGTTGCTGTTGTGTTACATTTGAAAAGAATAATTTGTGTCATGTAAATGTTTCAGTAGCTTCTTAAAGCAGCCTCACTACAGGCTCCTCAGTTTATCTCCACTAAGTTTATCCTGGTGAAAACACGTCTCCATCCTGAAGCTCTCTGTGGGTCGGACTGAAGCCGTCACAGAGCGGAACCACAAACCCACAGCTGTCTATGAAAGGTGTCGAACGAGGAAGCACGCTGAGCTTTTCCTGAACTCAAGTCAATTAAAGCGAGCTGCAGCTTTTTAACTTCAGCCAGTAACTTCAACCACATCTTAAACAGCATTAAACTGAAACACTTGGCACGTCTTTTATCAGCCAATAACACCAGCAACATCTTTTTAACATTAACTGCAAAACATTTACCGCATCCTTCAACTTCACTGGTTGTTTATAGGCGGAAACAAGAACAAAGCCAAAAAAGTGTTGCAAAAAGGATTCAATATTAAAGTGCTTACAGGAAATAAACAGACATGTGAGAGAAAGATAAATAGATCAGTTTCTTTACTCTGCTTTTCAATATTTAGATGAGAAATCAATAATTAGATATTTATAATTATATCCCACCATGAGCTTTCTCAGATTGAATTTATCTTCGGGGTGTCATCCATGTTTGTACCAATCTCTGTCTACATTTAAAGGTTATATCCTTTATTGTTCTTATAACAACAAATCCCATTAAAAGACTAAAACCAGCAATGAAGTGATATATCTCAGAGCTCCACTGTGTCCAAAAACTATTAAAAACACATGAATGAGACACACTGTTGACATGCTCCTTTATTACCATGACCACACACACATTATTAAATCAATCCCACACACTGTCCTGGTGCTGGAAATACTCACTACAGCACCACATTTCAGGGCTGAAAATAGTCCCCGACAGAGGAACTACTTCTTCCTGTTTGAGTAATGAATCCAGATTTTCATCTTCAGTGGGAACAAACTGACTCGAGGCGTTAAAGTAGTTAAAAAGTGCTGAGAGCCGAACTAACTCATTGTTGGTTTAATACAGAAAAACATCAGAGATATCCTTTGAGATATTTCACCGTTAATCACAGGGTTGAACCAAAAGGAAAAATAAATCCTGACACATAATGTGATGATAAAATAACAATAATAAAAATCTCATCTCACCGGGGATGTGCTCTCCTCCGTAGGTGATGTTGACGTCATAGAGGCCGGGGGTGAGAGGAACGTACTCCACGCTGCAGCTGCCATCTTTGTTGTCTTTACAGGACATCTTTGACTCTGACGGACCCTCCACAGTGATGCCGAGACCGCCGATACCTGCCCCTCTGTTAAAGGATCAGTGCACCCAAAATCAGCGATAGCCTGACCTGAAGTTAGAGACTGTTTATCATTCCAGCGAAACGCTGCATGAACAGAGACACTGCAGTGCAGAAGGTCTGTTTCTAAACAAGCGATGAGTCACAACAGACGACTTCATTTTGGCTCCGCGGCAAAATAAATCCTTCATCAAACATCAGAATTAATATTGTTTTTCTTTGGCCTCACAGCCGCCTCGCCCCCGTGAGGGCCAAATGAGATTAATGAATATCACAGAGCAGTGACAAAACATATGGTGACAATATAAATTATAAAAATATTTATATTTTAAAACTCAGATGTCTTTAATTCAACTGTTAAAAAACTGTTAAATTAAAAGATCTGATGAGTGGATTTGGGGCTGGATTCAAATTTGACAAAATACTATCAAACTCTCAAAACAGTCTCCTCCCTGCTCGTAACCGCCCGCCGCCTTCACCTGGTGATGATGTTGAAGTTGTTGGGCTTGTCGGTCAGGGCTTGTTGGAGCCCGGGGCCGGTAGCCACCACCCTGCTGGGGTCACATCCCTCTGACACAGAAACCTTGAACGGGCTCTTAGGAACCGGTGTGTCGTCATACAGAACCTGAACGCTGTGGACGCCTGAAATACACACCAGGACAGACAGCAGCTGCTGAGACACCACACACACACACACCCACAAACACCACCGCACAGTGCCGAGTAGATACCGTAGTAGTTACCGTTCTCAAAAGGAGTGTACTCGACGCCGTACGTCCCGTCGGCCTTGTCGGTAACCTGACAGTCTGTCAGCGCTCCGGACGGGTTCCTGACCTCCGCCTTCACGTGGTCTCCTCCTCGCCGGGTCAGAGGACGGGCGTCCACCGTGAACTCCGTGGTGGCTTCTCTGAAAACATCTGAAGAAGAGTGGAGGGAGGGAGGGAGGGAGGTGTGTTTAAAGGGAGAACTCCACTGACTGCACATGAGGATCAGTTCACTAGTCATGGATAGTACTACTGTCCTCAGACAGCGGCTCTGATGCTGCGGTGATACGATGAAGGTCTCAGCTTAGAGAACACACATTAAAACAGAGAGCTTGAAAGGTTCAGCCTGTGAAACAATGTGTTGTATCTCAAAGATTAAAGCGTTAATAATATTGTTAAATGTTCAGTTTTGTTCATTCGAGAGCATGAAATAAGTCAGAGCTGCACACTGACTCCGATGGACCATACCGCACCTTGTCCCTCCACTCCAGGTCCGAACACTTTGACCTTCGAGGTGTCGACGGCAGGATCCGCCATCACCTTGGCGGGGAAACCGGGGACGGCCTTTCCTCCGTACTTGAGCAGCAGGGTGTACATGCCAGCGGTCAGAGGGACATAGGTCACCGTGTAGGTCCCGTCTTTGTTGTCGACCACCTCCGTCTTAGCTTTCACACCTGGAACAACAGGTTTTTACATTTTTCTTTAAAACACAGAACTGAAGACCGTGTGAATGTAAACAAATGTCAGCTGTTTGCTTTGTGTGTTTCAAACAGGAAACTCTTCACAACACGGAAACACCAGGAAGTTACTGTGCCTGCTCAAGAAATAGTGTGGCACATTAAATTAAATTTTGTCATTTCTACACTTTGGTTTCTGCACCAATTAAATGAACATGATACAGTGTGTTAATTAGAGATCTTTAGAGGTGCTGATGTTTCCAGTCTTACTGACTCCAGCTTTATATTTAATAGACAAACATGCAGGTGGTATCAATCTACTCTACATCGCTGCCAGAAGAGGAATAAGCTCATTTCCCAAATGTTGAAGTATTCCTTTAATGATGTTGTCTGCAAGTTTCAAGAGTCTGCATCTTGATTTTCACAGAAATGAACTGAAATTATTGGTTTCCTGGAAGGAAGAGAATATATCTAGAGACTGAAAGATGACTTCTGAATATCTATGAGATTTGTTCTTAATGAGCTACAACACGTAGAAACACCAGTGCTGCTCGTTCACAGCTGACAGTTCATGTACTGGTCCCTGGTGGCGGATGAAGACAGTGTTGTGTTACCTGAGCCTGGTGCAGAGCCAGTAGGGCTGGAGGGGGGGGAGTCCAGTGCGGCCTCCAGGCTGAGTTGGCCCGGTCCGGCCCGAGAACAGTCCACATTCACCACGCTGGTCTCTCCAACCTGCACAGACACAACAAGCTGCATCACACTTCGTATAAAACAGACATTTCTTCATTAGTCTTGGCAAAATGTCTGAGAATAGATCATGTTTGGAACTCGACTGAGCTGAGAAAGTGGAAAGACCGTCAGACAATTTCCATTTCACCCTTTTCTTTCAGAAGTCAGTTTTCCGTCAACGGGTTAATTTTAGCCGAATTTAAAGAAAAGTGATGAAAAATGTGAATCAATGTGCGTATAGTTGATGGCACTAACTCTCCAGTCCGGCGCCATGAAAAACCACTGCAGAGGAAGATGACGCGATGAGATGATGTAATTAAAAGAGCTGCAGTCAAACCTCAACTGATGGAAAAACATGATGGAATTATTGTGTTTATGTTTGTTTCATATATTAATTTGAAGAAGGAATATGAGGAAGCTCGTGCTTCATGTACGTCATGATATATCATGATATATAAGTCAGTTTCCATTGCACTTTGTTGCATCTTGCTTTTATCAAAACACCAACTTTTCCACCTTCAGTCTTTCAGCAATATCTCAACTTTTCCTTGAAATTTCCATTCAGTTTTTTTTTTTTTATGCAGAAACTGTGAATGAGCAAAAAAACATCTGGATGGAAAAAAAACATTTTGATCACCTGAATGTCTGTGAAAGATTTGGAGTCTCAAATCTGAGCTGTATCAAATTCAGAAGCTTTGTTGTTGCAGTTGGGAACAAATCACCATAATTTTTAAATTCATCCAAAACTGTCTTCCTCTCCCGACCCTCACCTTGGCTCTCTTCAGCCCCGACCCTGACGCCACCACCTTAGAGGGGTCAAAGGGCATCTGGATGTCGGCCCTGAACGGTGAGCCCGGGATGTGCACCTCCTCAAACAGGATGTTAACCAGGTAGTCTCCAGGCTCGGTGGGCAGGTAAGACACGGAGCAGGTACCGTCGCCGTTGTCAGAACACTCGATCTTGGCCTCGGTCGGCCCCTCCACCGTCAGCCCCAGACCTCCGGTGCCGGCGCCCTTGGTGTCGATGGTGAACTCTGCCGGGTTCCCCACCAAACCTCCCTTCAGACCCGGACCAAACGCCTTCACCTGGAGAGGAGAGGGTGGGAGGGAATGGTAAAGGGACCAAGCAGCCACTTATATTGCATTTTCTTTTGTTAATTTCATTTTTTGTTGATGTTATTTGCATTTATTTAATGTCCAGCTGTAATTTAATTGCTTTACTTCATCTGGTTTTATTGGCCCTTTTTTCCCATCCCTATCTATAAGACATCCTGGACTCACAACACAAACAAGTAAAACTAAAACTATGATACGCTGTTGTGGAAATACTGCAGATATTAATCTGTGTCTGTCTCTCCTTCAGATGTGAAGGGAAGCCACCAGACAAGGAACAAAACAAGAAACTGGACACACTGCACATACAGATACATGATAAACATTTTACTGGCAGTGGACTGTTAAAATTGTAATTTATTATTTTAGTGTGTTTTCTGTCTATTTTCATGCTGGTCTTCATGAATCACTAATACATAAATTAAAAAGTCAATAAATCTTTTGTTTTCCTTTTCCAATACTACATTTTGTCAGCCAATGAAATAAAGCTGTAAGGAGAAGAATACGGGAGCAACATTAACAAAATATTTTTTCTGTATCCACCACCTTAAGGATCAGATGCTGATGTTACCTTGCTTGGGTCTGGAGGCAGCTGGGCCTCCACAGGGAAGGGGCTCCCAGGGATAGGGTGTCCGTCGTAGGACACGTTGACAGCGTACACCCCCTCCTCCGTGGGGGTGTAACGGACCAGACTGACGTCGGCTTTACTGGGCTGAGGCTCCACTTTGCAGGGCACTGCGCGCTGACTGGGACTCAGCTACAAACACACAAGAACTGGTGAATTTCTATATTAAAAAATATTGTCAACTTTGAATGATGCGTGACAAAAACATGGGAAATTAAAAAAGCATCTCTGACACTCACCACCGCCACCTCCAGGTGACCTTGACCTCCTGCACCCTTGGTGTCGACCATAAACTGCTGCTCCTGATCAACCTCCACTCCTGAAATGAACATTTATCAATTTAACAATAATGTGCAAATGAGACTTTCCAAAGTCCTGGGAGTCTCCATAAGAACTAAATACTTATTTTGTAAATGATGAAGAGAATTTAATTTTTCTTCGTCTGGTCCAAGCTGGAAATTTATTTAATAGAAATTTCAATATTTTTTAACATTTCAAATATTTTCTATCAAGTCACTGTACAGTTACAGAGGTTAGCTGAGAACAGAGAAAGACAGAGAGGATTTCTTACTTCCATCCAGGTTGTCCACGGTGACCTTGCTGAGGTCGAGCGGGGCAGCAACCCCGACCATGAACGGGCTCTTAGCGATGGGATCTCCTCCAAACTTCACCAAGATCGTCATCTCCCCCTGCAGACACATTCAACACGTCGGTCAACGATGACGCCGTTTGAGACGGACACTCACTGTGCAGGTGAGTCTGCGAACACGTCGAGCAACACAACTTTCAAGTGTTTTTTTCTTTTTGAGTTTTTGCTGATTGCTCATCACAGCTGTGGGGAGTTTGAAAACTTACTCAGAAGTCTTCATTTTCATATCACCTGTCAGGTCTGCTGCACAGGTGTGCAGGTGATGTACCTCCTGCTGTGTAGGTGTGTATTCAACATACCTACTGAACAGATGCATGTGTGACAAATCTGTTGTTCAACTTCATGCACTGCTATTTATTTGATGTACAGGTGAGTATACAATGTACCTGTTCAATCAGTTACACAGGTGCTTATTTGACATGTTTGTTTAGCAGGTGCATACTTGGCATAACCATTGTACAAGTGTGTATTTGATACACCTGTTGTACAGGTAAGGAATTGACAGACCTATTTAAAGTACCTGTTGTACAGGTGCGTATTTGGGGTTCCTGTTGTACAGTTATCTATTTGAAGTACCTGTTGTACAGGTGCGTATTTGGGGTTCCTGTTGTACAGTTATCTATTTGAAGTACCTGTTGTACAGGTATCTATTTAAAGTACCTGTTGTACAGGTATTGATTTGAAGTACCTGTTGTACAGGTGTCTATTTGAAGTACCTGTTGTAAAGGTGTGAATTTGACACACCTGTTGTACAACATAAGTTGTACAAGTTGTAACAAAGTTATTTTTTGCCTTTGATCTGAGAGCTGGAGACCGGAGGGAGAGAGCGGAGATGACATGCAGCAAAGGGCCGCGGGTCAGATTCAAAGTGCTGCTGTGGTTAGGACTAAGCTTTCGTGCTATTCGCTCTACCAGGTGAAGCACCGGGCCGCCCCTGTACAGGTGCATGTTTGACGTACCTGTTGCACAGGTGAGTATTTGACAGTGTGAGAGTAGTCATAGTTGTCGATGATGTCGAAGTCTTTGACGTCGGAGGAGAAGGAAACATCCAGCGGTGCTTTACCAGCTCCTTTAGTCAACACTGTGAAGTGAGTCGGCTTACCGCTCTCTACACCTGGACAGGTAGGAGGAGAGAGAGATTTAAAGCGCAACAGTCAGATAAGAACAAGTGTGTGTGTGTGTGTGTGTGTGTGTGTGTGTGTGTGTGTAAATATGTGTCTCACCAGTGCGAGCCAGTCCAGGACCCTCTGCTTTAACCTTGGACGCATCGTGGGAAGGATCCACTTTGACGGTGAAGGGACTCTGTGGAACTTCCTGTGTGAAAACATACACACTGAAATTCACCAGGACTGCAATCGTTTATTTCTCCCATCAACATCAGAAAACATGCAAACCTTTCTGCTGTGCATTAGTGTGTGTGTGTGTGTGTATGTGTGTGTGTTGTGTGACTGTACTTTGTCAGTGAACAAGACTTTAACGGTGAGTTTTCCTGCGGCAGGAGGGATGTATTTGACGGTGAATGTGTCGTTGGCGTTGGGGATGATGTCGAAATCCACATCAGCCTCTTTGTCACCGACCATGTTGGCGTCACATTTGATGCCCACGCTGACATCACCTGAATACACACACACACACACACACAAAAGAAAGTTGGCAAAGCAGATCTACAGCCTCATCTCGGACAGATTAGAGGACATACAATATTTATGTTTTCACTTTCTACTGTGACAGCACGCTCTGTGAGAAACTGAACCCATGTTGGTTTCTGTGTAAAGACACAAGGGGGAGCTAGATTGTTTTTGTTTCCTGCTGTGCATTCATTTATTTTATTCATGTCAGCGACACTCTGCCCCTGGGATGCTGCACTGACATGAACCCCAGTGTAAACAATGAACTCACCATTCAGCACGATCTGCATTCCCTGCAGCATGACCGAGCCATCAATCACAGCAGAGGAAACCAGAGTATGAGAGGAATGAGACCAGAAACCGTGTCAGACAACGGAACCAGGTCAGATCAATCATCTCTCTCTTTTACCTTTTACAAGTCTCCATCTTATCGTTAAGTCAAACTGGAAATACCTCAAGGTAAACTGGCCCAAGGTTCCCGAGGGGTTCAGGGGCCTTGGGTGTAAAACAACCGCAAAGTGACGTAAAACAACAAGACGACCAGAAAGAGACACAGAATAAAAACCTCAAAGATACAGAGTGATCTCAACGTGGCATAAAATGACTAAGGGAGCCACAAAACTTATACAATGGGGTCGTCTTCCTCCTTCGTAGAAACGGGGGAGGGGTCCTTCTACATGTCTGTGCCCAGGGACAGAGCGACTCATTCTGTTCAGAATCTGATGTGAAGTGGAGATGTGGGTTTTTCTACAGCAGTAATTTGAGAAGTTTGAGAAGACGTTTATTTTTATAGATTCTGCCACTACAGCTGCAAATCAAACCTCAGTATGTTATTGGTACTGACAGAAACATGCAGCAGCCGTGGCACCAACACCAGGGTTTCTCTGTTGAGTATAGCACATAAAACTTTGAAGCAGCAATCACAGAGATGTTTTTCCTTTTTCCTCTTTCCTCTGTGTCACCATAGAGAAGTAAGAATAAGTAAGTTACAGCAACACTTAATCATCTTTTCATGTTGGTAAATTATACAATATGTGCAATCGCTTCATTACACTATCAGCTGATTACGGTTTTAGTCTGTAAAGTTCAATGCAACGGCAGTTCTTCGCTTCTGTCCAGAAAAAGTCCAGTAATTCTAACTGTCCTGATGTTAAGCAGGTGTAACGTTTACAATGTTCACCATCTTAGTTTAGTGTGTTAACATACTAACATCAGCCTGAGTATGAGTATTGCTGTTGACCATGTGCATGACCGTGAATTCAGTGAACCACGTCGCAATGAATTAAGGCAGTTTTGATGGCAAAGCAAGGCCCCACTCAGTATTACTAATGCTATTCCTAATAAAGTGAACAGGGAGTGTATTGTTCTTTTTACATGGTTTACTCAGGTAGATGATAAAATGTGAGTCTTTGTGTGTGTTGCTCGGCTCAGGAAGGTCAGAGTGATGAATTTCCTGCCAGGATGTTTCTGTCTTGAGATCATTGCCAGGACATACCAGGGAGAGGAGTGTGTGAGTGTATGTGTGTGTGTGTGTGTGTGAGAGAGAGTGTATGTGTGTTGTAATCATTCCCAGACAATATAAAGGTGAGTGTTTGTGCATTCATAGCAGTCTGTAGAGTGTAGACTTTAGTGTGTGATTCTTTTTGTGTGTTGTTCTGACACAGATGGAAACTGCTGTCACACCAAATAAAACAGTCTGTGGGGATTTCCTGGCTTAATTGTTACCCTGTGTGGTGTGTGTGTGTGTGTGTGTGTGTGTGAGAGAGTGTGTTACCATCTCCAGCTCCTGAACAGTCCACGGTGAAATGTGTGGGCTCGTTGGCCTTCAGTCCGGTTCTCTCCACTCCAGGACCAAACACCTTCACCATGTTGGGGTGGCTGCCTTTACCCACATTCACCTAAAAGCACCGACAGGAAATGACATTTTAATTTTAAAAGGTTATTTGAGGATTTTTCTCCATTCAGATCCCCCAATGTTTAAAACAACAAAACAGTTCTTAAGTTTTTGGTCTTTTTATCACTGTGGAGTACCACAGGGCTCCGTCCTGGAGCCACTTTTTTTCAGCCTACATTACATACACCAGCAGATTTCAACACATTTTTAATTTTGTGCTTTTGTGTGTCATATGGCTTAATTTCACTAAACCTTATTATTATAGAAGTGACAAGTCGTTGTAGTTCAGCTAAAATGGTGAAAGTAGAAACAGTAAAGCTGTCAAAAAACACAGCTCGTCAATCAATACACCATAACCTGCATCTCAGCTGTCATGGAAAGAGATTTTTTTGTTTTTTATTTATTCAGGAGGTGGCTGGATTTGGACAGGAGCTCCAAAAACACTTTGAGCAATTGTAGATACTGTGTCTTTAGGAGCCCCTGAAAGTGGTATCAGGCCTGTGGTGCTCAGGTTATATAACATTTTACAATTCACCATTGTTCCTAAATGTTAAATCAAAATGATGTGTACATCAGAACTGAGAAACCAGTGATACCAAGATGATGCTTAAGTGAACAGACTTCGTTTTAGTTTCTACTAATCTAAGACAATAAGCTACTTTATTTGTGTGT
This sequence comes from Seriola lalandi dorsalis, assembly GCF_002814215.2. Taxonomy (NCBI): domain Eukaryota; kingdom Metazoa; phylum Chordata; class Actinopteri; order Carangiformes; family Carangidae; genus Seriola; species Seriola lalandi. Next base: position 241,814 of record NW_019524946.1, read on the forward strand.
GTATGAATATGTGGAGGCAGATCACTTCTACAGTCTACTCTGACAAAATTCTACTCCTAAAATAAGTTAACAATGGTGGTCAGTTCAAAATGGACAAAAATCATAAACCAGAAATGCTAATATATATACATTTTTAAAGAATAATGTAACTGAAGGTATTTTTGCATTCAACAACCATAAACAGCAGCTACAGATGAACTGTTACCAAATCAGACTTTTTTAATGTAATAAAAATACATACATTTTTTAAATTGTATCTACTTCTGCATTTTAATTTCTTGGAACTTATTTCAGTATTATTTCAATTTTTAATTAAATAATTGATAAAAAAAAACTGAAATGTAAATAAAAAACAGTAAGGTTAATCAAGTCATCAAGCCAAAGAAAATGAATCAACAACACAGTAAAACATTTAAATGAAATGTCAGAATTTATTTTGAATCAATCTAACTTCCATTTAACTTGATATAAGTGAAGATAATTGAATGGATTTTAGTACAACTGATGATTAAAGTGAGTTTCAATCAACATGTTAGTTACAAACAGATTAAGGGTTGTAGCCAAAAAACTCCAGCATTAAAAAACTGCAGGCACAAAATATCATGAACTAAATTGGGATCGGAAAATAACTTCAGGATTAAAAATGATTTCCTCTAAAAGCTTTTGCTTTGAAGTTACCCTGTGATTTTAACAAATTACACAGATCCAAAAGCTTTCTCAGCAATTTCTTTGTCAGCTATCTTAAAGATAAAAAACCTGTGAGCCTAACTCCGACCAATACTCAATAATCACATAAACGCTCGGAGCCAACACAGCAGAGTCAAACCTCCATGGACAATGTAGAGTCACTACTTGTGCAGCTTACTGACAAGTAACATAGTGCTAACTAGCCATAATAGCATCCCTAAGCTAGCTGGGCCAGCTATTGCTCTGTTAACAATCCAGGATTCGTACCATCCACTGCATCACAACTGATGCAGACCATCTCTTTTCAGGGACAGTTTATGTTCTAGAGCCGATTAACGACACAAATAAACTCATGTCGTAAAGTATTTAACTTCAGTGAGTCCATCCTGTAACTGGAATCAACTGAGTTTGTGCTGAAGTTTACTGTAATACATGCTGGTGTGAATGAGGCCGTTTGATGACAAAGAACAGCCGGCTCTGATAGCTGTTAACTTTACTTCTTTATTTCTTGTCAAACTGCATGTGCTCTGAATCAAGCCCCGTCAACAAAGGTAAGTTTTCAGTTTTTAAAACAATCAAACAACAACTCAAATCCTGCATTAGTGACAGTCAGGGTGGAGTCAGGTTGAGCCTCTCATCCACACTGGCGTCTTTACCTTCCAGTTCTAACAAAAAGGCATCACTGCCGGAGGTGTAGGTCATAACAGCGCTGAGAGCTGGGTGTGACCGTTTAGTTTCTATCCATCCTCTGTTTCAACATTAAAGCTGGAGTTAGGTGGAGTTGGTGCCAGGCAGCCTGCAGGCTGCTGCAGCTCACAACAAGCCTGCTGAATCATCACAGTGACATCAGCTCTAAACCTGAAATAATACTTTTCAGACAAGTACAAACTTCCCTGGACCAGATGAAATGATTTATGGACCTGTACAAAGCTCGTCTTCAGCCATAAGAGCCAGGGGAAACATATTTTGTTATGTTGCTTAGACTTATAAATATTATGAAGGAGTGTACCGACGTAAAGACTCAGACGGTAAATTTCATGTTATTTTCCTATGACTACATGCGCAAATTTCAATCCAGAGTTTTTCTATCACACAGCCTTTGGACTTCGTACTTGTGACACAAAGAAAGGAATGTCTTTGTCAACTCCTGAAGCCTGTTGGCATCGTTGTAAATTCCTCAACAGCACACAGACATGTCTCTAAACATATCTGAGGCCCAGTGGCAGTTTCTCATGACACTTATTTTCTCCGTGGGTGAAACTATAAACGTCTTAAAACAACAACCAGGGGAAGACCGCTGATAAACAAAGTCATAAACATAACAGCAATAACTACAGAGCACATAAATCTCCCAGACTGTGATTCAAACACAACACTGAAGGGGGTTACAGTGCAGTTAAGAGTGGTTAGTGCATGATGCGTCTGCAGAATGAAAACCTTTTCACTCTATTCAGTTTGTTTCTATCGTTTCATTGACAGTTTTTCCCGTGATCAGATGATTGTAAATGAGGATATAATGAGCTCAGAGGTCCAATGGATATTGTAACATGAAATACAAACAAAGTGAAAAGGTTTTCATGTAACAGGAGCAAAAATTACTTCACAAAAACTATAAATCAAGTGTTGTTGTGATGCCAGCAGAGCATCACTCATCCGAACCTCTCGCATTTCCCAACTTGCAAGGTTAAACATAACATCTGAAAAATTTTCCAGCTGAATTTGGAGTTCAATAACTTCTTGTAAATGATGACGAGAGCCAAATGTTTGCACTCTGTGTTTCACAACAACTCTGGAGTTGCCCGATCAACCAGGAGGAGTTACCAGAGCAGAAACGAGGACATGATCCCTAACTGACTTCCCACCAACAAGCACTGATGACTGCGTTAGGTGGAGTCAGAGTCAAAGGGTTTGTTGGGGGAAATTAAAATTCTAACACTAACTACTTGCTGATGTGACATTTATTGATCCAGCAATTAACAAATTTGTCATTTGTGTGTTTCTGAATGTGCCGGTTTATCTGTTGTCAAACTGGTGTAAAACTGAGTGTTGATTGTCCGTTGAGCTCTGAGGGAAGGAAGGAAGGAAGGAAGACTGACGCAGCAAAACTTGGCACAAAAGAGTAAAATTATTGTCCAAATTCTTTTACAGCCATTACATCATTATTATCACGTCACATGACGAATCACATTTTCCCCATTCATTCCCATCAGATCAACAACTTAAGCTGGTAAACTTAATTTTTCTGAACCAGGACCTCCAGTGTTTGGATCAAGTAGCTCATGAAATAAGGTGTGGTGGTTTTAATCGGCTGCAGCTGTTATTTCAGTGTGTGAGATACATGTTTAATCAATATTCAAGGAATTATAATTATCAGATCAGACTCAGCACTGGCTGGTATCAACAACTTGGTTCAGGACCCCCCAAAAAAAGTATTAAAAAGTATATAATAAAGACCTAAAACCTATATCACTGCCAGTTGTTAAGATTCAATCTACTTAAATGACGAAAGCGCCTCACAGATTGTAGTTTGGATCAGAAAGGTTCAGATTAGTGAAGTTCTATTGTAGCTCAACAAACAAAAAAGAGTGTTAAATAATACAAAAAGCAAAGTGAATTACAGTGCATGGACAGTGGTTACAGTACAGGAAAGTTAGTGCACACGGTGATTAAATCATCTTCAGTCTACATAAAACAACTTTAGTTAAAATATGATTAGTGAGGATCTAAGTGAAGTTGCAAAACACAAACCAAAGGTTGTTACAGTGCACACACAGAGGTTACAGTCAGTGTTGTTAATAACATGTGAACTACTACATATAAACAGCTAAACTTAAATATATACAAAAGGTTTAGTTAAACATAAGTTGCAATCGTATTTTTGATCATACAGTGACAAATATTTTAATGATGTTAATGATGTTAGTATCAACAAACAGAAACTAATGGCATCACATCACATGACACTCCCTCTGTGATGTCACACCGGAGAAATCAAACATGTGATTAAAAAGCAAGGTAGTATCTGATAGAGGCTAATTGGTCTGTGTGTAAAGTCCAGGAGCTGGAGTCGGGACGCGGTTACAGACTCGACACTTTACCGTGTCCATGAAGGAGACTCAGCTGGTTGGTGGAGGAATGTCATGTTGTTTTAATTCTTTAATCAAAGACCGGCGCAGCTGCATTTCAAATGATCCGAGTGTTTTTTTCTCGTGAATAAACATTTAGACGCCTTGGTTAAATTCTGGTGTTAATCCGAAATCATTGATTAAATCATCATTAAAATCATTTTCCCCTCATGATTTTAATTCTCTCTGGTGTTTTCTCACCAGCACAGACCTGACATACCGTTTTGTTTTTCTTTTTTAAATTGTGTGATTCTGTCTGTGCAGCTAGACGCTGTACCTCTCCTCAGTATATGTAGTGATGATGATCAGAGGCTTCTTAGTTTTAGTGCTGGCATCAGAACATTTTGACGGCACCGTCTTAAAACGCTCCTCTGACACAGTCGGCTCGGACCGGACAACTTTGATGCTTTTGGTTTTAACTGAAGCTTCTGTTTGAACAACTTTAGCACTTTCTGCCTCAACCAGGTTCCCGAATTTGAGCGGCATATCACTTCCTGTTGTAACACGGTGCTGTGATTGGCTGCTTACCCTGAAGGGGCTGTTGGGGACGCTGACTCCTCCCCAGGCAACGGCCACGGTGTGTTTGAGGGGGGAGGTGGGCGTGTAGGAGCAGGAGTACAGGCCCTCACCTTTACTCCTCACCTTCACCTCCACGGGAAGTCCCTCTGCGTCCTGACAGACAGACAGACAGACAGACAGACAGACAGACAGACAGAAGGTGATCAACTCCTGTAACTTTTTACACATTTATGGGCACAAATTTTGGATAAATGTGAATACACATTTGCTGGGCTGCTAAAAAAGTTCCTCCAGTTCAAAAAGTCTTTCAGAGTTTTGGAACGCTAGTCGAACAAAATGAAAAATATAATAACGCCAGATTAATTGGTTTATCAATTAGTAAAAGAAAAAAAAAACCCAGCAGATCAATCAATAATGAGAACTGTCTTACTTTGTGTTTAATTACACATCCTCCCTGTGTGACGCACAAAGCTGCAGACACACAAGATGCTATTCAAGGTATGAACGTGAGCATCACCTACAGTAACCTTTGTTACATCTCACCTGGGCCATGATCTTCAGAGGTCCTTTCCCAGCATTCTTAGCGTCGACAGTGAACTCAGCAGGCTGGTTGACCAGGCAGCCGCTCTTCTCAAGCCCCGGCCCGAAAGCCTGGACCTACAACCAGAAAACCAGGAATCATTTCCAACTCCAAACCTAAACATCTTGATCGTCATATCTGAACACAAGCCTCGTCCATCATGTGTCTGAGCCCGGGTTCGGAGGGCGAGTCACTCACCTTTTCTGAGTCGCTGGCGTTGTTGTCAGGGACGATGAAGGCCATGAAGGGGCTGTGTTCGATGTCCTCCTCGTCACAGGTCACGTGGATGGCGTATTCGCCGGCTTCTGTCGGCCAGTAACGCACATCACATGACCCGTCGTTCTGGTCCTCGCACTCGATTTTAGCCTGGGAAGGTCCTTCGATGGCGAAACCTGAAGACACAGCAGGTCAGATGAGATTGGATGTAAAGTAGGTGTCTGATGGCATTTCAGAGTCTGATGAAAGAAAAACTCACCCAGCACTCCGACATCAGTGCCGATGGACTCCACTACAAAGGCGGCAGGTTTACCCACAATGCCTCCCTCCAGGCCGGGACCCCAGGCCCTGATCTGCTGAGGCCCCGCCTCCGGGCCCACCGCCACCTCGAACGGACTGAAAAACACAAACAGAGAGAGAGAAGTGTCAGAATGATTAAGATCACACAGTCCACTGCTGCTGAAGCAACGTTATAACATGTCTGTGTGTGTGTGTTTGTGTGTGTGTGTGTGTGTGTGTGTGGGAGAGGTAAGCAACACCACACAGCATGAGCTCACCCATGAGTCTGTCAACACACACACACACACACAAAAAAGAACATCAGTGCTTCACAGAACTGTAATCCAATCTTCCGCATTTACTGGCTGTTAAGTGTGTGTGTGTGTGTGTGTGTGAGATTCTTCATGCGTGCTCAGATGGAAACTAGCTTCACAGCAAGTTAAACTGTCATTGGGGATTTACTGTCTTCGTTATACACACACGTTTGTACTTCTATGTTTGTGAGGACACTCGTTCTTCACTCTTCAGTCTCTTCACCTTAATCTCAGTCTTTACAACTCAATACTACAACACTAACCACGATCTAATTCCAACATTAACCACGGGTTAAAGAAATATAATGTTAAAACACAAAGAGAAAAGTGTTTCCTGTGTGTTACATTAGCCTGGTCAGCTGAGCTTCTCCAAACCCCCCAAAGGTTTGAAGCCTGCTTCTCCACTGTGGGAACTTTCAGACCCTGTGTGACCCGCCATGTTGCCTGGACATGATTCTGGTCCGGATTATGACCGAACCACCTACAGGCGCAATTGTTTCATCGAGTTATGTATATTCAGGTATTTCCTTTTCATGCACGAATTCTGACCCATGGTTTGTTCCTCGTAGTAGGGCTACTCGCTTATATAAAAAAATTACCTCACCGGACGAGTTTGTCTCGCCGCCAAAACAAATCCTTTAGTCGGCTTCTCTTCTCGTCAAGGGAACTCCCTGCACAAACACTGTTACTAATATCTGCACGACAACCCACAACAATCTGCTCCACAAAGAAGTGACGCGGAGGAGGCCCAGACTACAACTCCTCATCCCCCTGCGGACCCAACCATTCAGATCAGATGAGGTCATGTGCTGAGGTAATGCCTTCAAACACACACACACACACACACACACACACAGAGTTTACAGCTCACCTCTTCGGGATGTGTTGACCCCCCCAGGTGATGGAGACGGTGTATTTGCCGGGACCGCTCGGGTAATACTCATAGGAGAACACACCGTCCTGACTGGAGAGCTGCTTCACCGGCTCGTCGATGCCTTCTGAACACACACACACACACACACACACACACACACACACACACACACACACACACAAAATGTTAAGGTCCTTATTCATCCTCCAACTTGGACTGACAGAGTAATACGAAATTAAATGTTCTGGCATTGACACAAAGCCACAGGCCCATGTGATGTCAGGGGTCACTTCACTGGTACTGATCACCTTCTTATGGGAGATTAATCATATGAGAAATAAAAATGAATTTAAAAAAGTCAAAACAAAAATAAACAAATCTGAAGGAAGTTAAACAATAACTGTAAAAATAGTTTAATGTTCCTCCTTTAGTTTCTTTAGTTTTCAGCTGGAGCAGATAAAAGACGTCTACCTGAGGATCAACTACATAATGACTCATATGGTACTAAAAGGTCATGAATGTCTCTGGGAGAAAAGCCATGAAGACAGAAATCAGTACGATCTTAAAATCTGTTCTGAAACAGACTCAGTGAGAAGAAGTTAAAACAGGAGCGACGTGATCACGGCTCGTGTTTCTGATTAAAAGCCTGGAACTTGAGCTCTGTGCAATCTGGAGATGATCAGCATCTGCTACAGCACTCGTTAATAGATATTGAACCCCTCATGGTTTTAATTAAAAAGGTAAACAACGAAAACTACAGCTCCCATGAGTCAGTGGGATTTGTGCTTCTGCTACAGGAGACAGGAGTTGCTGCACTTACTGGGCCCTTTGACGAGCACCTTCAGGTCTCCGCTGCCCGCGGTCCTGGTGTCCACCTTGAAGTCACCGACCTGTTTCACCCTCAACCCTGACGGCTGGAGACCCCGACCCGTCGCCCTGCACGCCCCTGGCATGCAGGCTGGACAAGAGAAAACACATTATAAGGATGAGTTCATGTGGGGCCGTGATCATCAGTCATGAGTCTATTTGAACAATTCACTGATGTGGTGAAGCTGAAACGACTCACCAGGCCCCACGTCCACACTGAAGGGGCTCTTGGGGACCCCCACCCCTCCAAAGGTGACGGTAACTGCGTGCGGTCCGGCCTGGGTGGGCCGGTAGGTGCAGCGGTACGTGCTGTCGCCCTTATCCTCCATCATCACCTCCACACTGTTCTGGCGGCCCTGAGGGTCTCGGATCACGGCCGTCACGTCTCCTGTGCCGGCTCCTACAGAGCGGACATGAAGAAGAGGAAACTTCAGTCAGTTAGTGAAGGAAATTAAACTTCAGTCAGCGCTCATGAGGAACGGAGAGGAGCTTCTGAAAACTGATATCTGAGGGCTGAGAGAGGACTGCAGGCTGCTCTGTGACGTCTCTGACCTGCAGTGTAGATGTCAAAGTAGGTGGGTTTGTTTGCAATGGTGCCCACAGGTTCGATTCCCGGGCCTTTGACTGTGACTTTGGAGGCGTCGCCCAGCGCTTTGTCCACATTCACCTCAAACGGACTCTTGGGAATCTCCTGGCCCGCAAACAACACCGTCACCTAGGAAACAAAAACAACAGTTACCAAGAGTCTTATACAGGCTAAAGTATGATGTCACAAAACACCTACAATGTTTTTCCTTCCTTGTTCCTTTCAATAATAAAATAATACTTAAAATAAGCTTCTTTTTACAGCACAACAACTGGAATATAAACACAGAGATGAAATGAAGCCTCTGAATAATTACCTTTCAAATCTGTGACATAAATTCTTTTATACACATGTAAAGAGAAACATGATGGATCTCAGGGTCTGGGATTTAAACTCAGTGTAATGTAGAACGTGGCTTCAGCATCCAGGTCTTAAAGTTTAGGATAAATACAATAAATGCATTTAGTTATTTTATACGTTACATGTCAAGTAAGAAATATAAGTTTACCTTGTGAGTTCCCATGACCTGAGGAACGTAGGTGACGCTGTACGTCTTCTTGCCCTCGTTAGGCTCCGCCTTCAGCTGATCAAAGACACAGGCAGAGTTTTTTTTTTTACATAACAGTCAGATGAAAGTTAGAGCGATGATTAATCAAATATAATAAAAACTATAAAATCACAGCAGGTGTGTCAGTGAAGGAGGGACGACGCTGACGCTGTGCTCTCGTCAGTAAAACAGGAAGAGGAGGGATTTGGTGTGTACCTCCTCTCTGGTGCCGTCTGGATGATCCAGGTAGATGGTGACCTGACCCTGACCCGCACTGAACGTGTCCACCGTGAACACAGCAGGACGCAGCACCCTGTTCCCCGTCGGTTCAATACCTGCACAACGAGAAAATAAATGGAAACACAGAGTTAAATACTTGCAGCAGATCTAATCCAGATTAAAACCCCTGCGCCCACAAATCTGATCTATATACAGACTATTTAGAGATCACTGAGTGCCGACTGAAACAGGAGGCCACAGACACAGAGACTGTCTTCACTGTTCCCAGGTTTATATGAATGAAAACAAAGTCTATTGTCTCATGATCCACCCATAATATAATCTTCCCTTCTAGGAGAAGAACTGATTAAAAGTTTCCTCTATGACACATCGTACATTCTCATCATGACTTTCTTGTGATAAAGTAAGAGTGTGTGTGTGTGTGTGTGTGTGTGTGTGTGTGTGTGTGTGTGTAGTGTAGTGTAGTGTCTGGTTGCCTCTGTACATGTAACCACTTCAAGGTATTTCCGCCTCAGGGTTACAGTTCCAAGTTGGAGGACGAGTAACGACCTTACCAATCTTTTTGTGTGTGTTTGTGTGTGTGTGTGTGTGTGTGTGTGTGTGTGTGTGTGTGTGTGTGTGATATTAGTGTGGACCATTGTTCAGACTAACAGCTGCTGACTTCCTCACATTGTCAGACAGACCAGTGTTCCCATTTGCCAACACACAGTGGGAACAGCAGGTCGAAAACAGAAGCTGGTGTGTTATTCAGTCAGAGAACAGAAGGTCTTTTAGAAAGAAACATTAAAACATTTTTAATTTGCGTTTGTTGTTCTGTATCTGTCGTCGTTTGCTGCTGAAGCAACTGAATCTTCCCATAAAGTTCATCTGATAGAATGGAAAGGTTTAGGCGTGTGTGTGTGTGTGCGCGTACCTGGTCCATATGCTCGGGCCTTCTTGGGGTTGAGTTTGGGTTTGAGTGGAGCTCCAGGCTTCAGTTTGGCTTTGGGGAACTGAGACAGGTAAGTCATCACCGACTGTTCGTCCACACTGGGGTCAATGATCTCCTCTGGGGCTATCACCTACACACACACACACACACACACACACACACACACACAAAAAGAGATTTAACCTTACACTCCAATAACATCATCAGACTCACGATGGAGAGTTGAAAAAAAAGATCTAAATAGATGCACCGGAACCAGAGATATCAGTTTTTGATCCATACATTCTTCTTCTTTGTCAAAACCTGGCGCCTACATTACCTACAATGCAACTCGTCTGCCGATAGTTCAGGTGGAGATTCAGGTGTGATATGCTGGTGGCGTCTAATGTAGCCTCAGGCAGAAATAAGGAGTGTACTACAGAGGTTTTGTAGCTCCGGCTCCACGTGCAGCCACAGCAGACTTTAAACTACCTAGCAACCAAATCAATACTTAAATAAGACACATAGTAAAACTGCATGCACCAGATGGCCAAAAGTATGTGGACACCTGAGCATTTCACTGATGATGTGATAGTTGAACATATGATCCTAAACCAGGTTCATTACTCTGCTGCTGTAACAGCCTCTACTCTTCTAGTTTTCGGACTTTCCACCAGATTTTGGATCCTGGCTGCAGAGATTTGTTCCCACTCAGCCACCAGAGCATTAGTGAGGTCCAGCACTGATGCTGGGTGATAAGGTCTGGCTCGGAGTCGACGTTCCAGTTCATCCCCAGGGTGCTGGACGGGGTTGAGGTCAGGGTTCTGTGCAGTCCAGTCAAGTCGTGTATGGATCTGGCTTTGTGTACAGGGGCATTGTCATGTTGAAACAGGAAACATCCTTTAACAAACTGCTGACACAAAGTTGGCAGGAACACGATTGTCTAAAATATCATTGTATTCTGTAGCATTAAGGTTTCCCATCATTGTGACAAAGGGGCCAGAGACCTAAATAAAGTACTGAGACTGGGTTGTCCACATACTTTTGTCCATATACTGTATAAAAACACTTTTTTAAAAAGGTGTTATATGTAAGTTTTCTGACGGAGAACGTGGTTTCTCGCCAGGAGCGAATGGTGGTGGGGGCGGAGGTGATAGTGCTCGCTTTCCAAGAGCGTCGGCCATTGTTGCGTTTACAGTTTTTAGGTCAGAGCACGACCTCTCAGCAGCTGCCTCTTCCTCTTGTGCTGATCTGAGGTGCTACAGTGACTCGCTGTAGCAAAGCGGTCTGACAAGACGGGACGGACCGGGGCTAGCCTGTTAGCATGCTAAGAAAGCTATGTAGCAATAACAAAGCTTAATGCAGCACCTTTAAAAGAAGGTGACAAAGTAATGATGAGTATAAAAATGAGTATTTACAAAGGTCCAAGCCTTTGATTGGTTCTTAAAAAAGCAGCGTGTATAAAGAGTTTTCATAAATACGATGAACTTGTAGTTGTGACCATTAAAGGGGGAAAAATGTGTCATCACCAGTGAATCTAAAAACAGATTGAGGCGACTGAGCTGGACTGACAGAGCGCAGCAGAGGTGTGTAACGGAGGAAGTCGAGTGATGATTCGGGGAGGAAACGAGACTGAAGGAAATCAGACAAACGCTCGGTTCAGTCCAGGACACTGAACTCTGTGTCACACCGTGTCATTCACAGTCACCGCTCTTTTCTCTCCGTTCACGTCACGTCCCGAGTTCTGCTTCACGGGATCAAACTTTACAGAGTCGTACGTTGATTTAAATCAAAGTAACTTATTTCCCAGCTTTAGAAAATCTCCTGAATTAATGTCATGGTAGCAACAGTGGAGGTGGTAAGCTATGTTTTTTTTTCTGGAGACTTCCTGAGGGTGTCAGCTGACTGACAGGAAGCAGAACATAATGTTGATACATGATACAAAAACATCCAACTCAGAGTTAATGAAATCAGAACACAAGGAACTTCTGATTGATCTTCATACCGAACAAAACGCTGAAACTTTGTTTCTTTCTCTCTGGAGGGAGAAAATTCGCTCTAATAGAGAAACGATAATTATCATCTTCTTATGAAAGACTTCTGACAATGTGCAATTTCAAAAGTGCTATACTGTAAATATTTTACTAATTACTTCCTGGAAATAGTCATTTGTTTCATAAGTGAATATAGAACATTTCCATTTCAGCTTCAAACAGAAGTGTGTAAAAACAAACTGAGCTTCAGAGAGTTTCCTCTGCTGTGAGAAATCAGGAAACCAAACAGCGCCTGTGTGAGATGCTGCTGGCGACCTTTGACCTCTGGAGAAAAAAAAAAAATCACAGTAGAGCAAACGCTGTCTCCATTGGGCTGCATGAGAATACAGGACGTGTGATGTTTGTTGGACGCTGGCATGGCCATGTACCGTAAGGCGTTAATGTAAACATTTAAACGTCACTGCATCTATTTAAATCTATTAGACGTTAGAATGTGTTTATAGTCCAGACAATAGATGTATGCATCATCCCCGCAGCTGCTTCACAGTAAAAGCCCCTCAGACACTCCTTCCTTTCCTTACATTCATCTTTTGGTGGCTGGAGGGCTTTTATTGTGAAGTAGCTGGAAGGACACAACAGACAGGGAAGAAATGAAAATCGATCAATCTATCTATCAGACGCAATCGAACCTGCGGGATGCCCAGCCAGTCATCGGCCAGCTGCATGGCTTCAGTGGCATTCTCCACTGGTTTCACTGGATCCCAGGTCTCCCAGTCTGGACACAGACCTGCGAACGACATACAAAACAAACAAAAAAACCAAAGCTATTAACAACAGCAACTTACAGACACACAACAGTAAGAGCTCTGCTGGGAAAACGTTGGAGTAATGAGCTCAAGTTTCACTGAAACTGAGTGACGACAAATCACATCCATCATCTACACTGAGTCCTCCACGATTCACAGACTAGCTGGTTCTTTTCCAGAAAATATTCCCACATCATCACCGTTAGATTAATGGAAAACACTCTAAATTTTGGCCTCACATACAGTACAGTGAGCTGTACAGCCTTGACACGCACACACACACACACACACACACACACACACACACACACACACACACACACACACAGCGTACCCGGTGCACAGCTGTCCACCAGGGCTCCCAGTGCCCTGCCGTTCCTCCAGTCCTGGCTGAAGTTGGTGATGGGCAGATCAGGGACTTTGTGTTGGATCCAGCCCAGCAGACGCTGTTTAGGCGTCTTCGACTCTGCCTGAACACAAAGGCACCAACGTAATCAATCAACAACAGATGTGTATTAATTACATATTCTGCTGTTCATTTTCTGTGTAATCTTTACATATTTAATCTTTGCTGCTTTTCTTTCCTTCTGCAAAACAAACCAAAACACTGTTGCCGAGGAACAAACAGAGATACAGAAGCCATGAGGTCAACAGGCGTCGTTGAAAAGTCAGCTGGGTGTTACCTCTTCGTCCTCGCCCTCCCACACGGGCATGGAGATGGAGTAGTGCAGGATCAGAGTCCACACCAGACCCAGGATCAGCTTCAGGTTCCCATCCACAATGGCTTTAGAGTCTGAAGGAGATAAAAAAAAAGGACAGACTTGAGATCAGATTCACATTCTGCTTAACTACTGTAGTGATACAAACAACACATTACTCATTACAGCCAATTTAACATTTAATGTCTTCATTTCAGCTCCTACAGTCACTAATAGTTAACTGATGACATCCATGTTTACGCCACATGCAGATTCAATCAAGCATTTCTTCATGTCTGCAGGTTAACCCAACAGAACCCCAGTTTATTTCAGACAGGGGATAAAAAATTACACAACACTGAGCCCAACTTGTGAAACACAGAATCTGAACACGAGTCAGAGCCAGTGACAAACCTGCTCCCAACTTACAGTGGATACGAACGTTTAGCAGAGCAGAACTGAGAGCTGCTGGGTAATGCTTCTCATTAATCAGACCTGACTGTACCGACTGGTACCACACACACACACACACACACACACACACACACACACACACACACACACACACACACACACAGGACACAATATTAGCTAATCTTCAGCTGCAGCACACAGAGTTCAGAGTAAATCAGACAAAACATTCCAGTCATTTTTAATCTCTCTGCCTCCATTTTTCTCTCCCATAATAACAACTTCCTCATTAAAGGGGGGGGACAGTCAAAGTGTTTCAGATTTTGCAGAGACACAGGCGTCGGGTGAAAAATGTCAAGGACACAGATAAATCAGATATTATCAAATAATAATTATCATATTTTATAATTTCAAAATAAAGAAACAGCTGACAAAAGACAATGAACATAAACAGGGTCATTTACATGTTAGTCGTCATCAAACAAAGTAGAAAAACACACTGCCAATGGACATGAGTATGATTATACTACATAAATACACTGCACGAGCTGCAGGTCGTCTTTTATTACTTCGGTTCCAAACACGATAAAGTGTTGTTACGAGGACGTGTCCCCACCTTCCCTCACAAACCTCAGACTGTGTCTTACAGGAGGTTAAATGAGAAGTTTCATGTGTGTAGGCAGGACTGTGAACACGATAAAGTGTTGTTACGAGGACGTGTCCCCACCTTCCCTCACAAACCTCAGACTGTGTCTTACAGGAGGTTAAATGAGAAGTTTCATGTGTGTAGGCAGGACTGTGTTGCAGCCTTCACCCTGTGATTAGCGAACACACAGCTCGACCTGCTGAGCCACAGTGTTTTTGAAGACTGCGAACACGGAGTACAGATGTCAGGGACGTGTCAGTCCAACATTTCTCTCAGTGCAGATGTTGCCACATCTATGATTCCTTTATCAGTTCTTCTGACACACCTACGATTTCACCCACACGCTGCTCTGAGTCAACGCCTGTGAATGTACGACGTGATCGACCAACCACCTGCTGAATCAGACGCATCCTGACGCATCTCGTCATCAGCTGAAACAATCACCTCAATCACTAAACACGTGGCCTTTGCTGCATGATGTAATGCCTCTGCTCCAAATTACTAGAGCCCTCACATATTCAAAGTTACCAAACATGTTTGTCTCTGCTTATGCAACTTGTGTTTCTGTGAGCCGACTTTCGACACAGTGTTCGGCAGATATGAGCCGTGTCCTCGCACTGCGACTGCGGGAAATCCTGTAATCCACCTGGTGAAGCTCCAGCTCCGCGGCACCGTCAGCAACACCAACCGTGGTCCAAACATGTTGCTGCAGCTCAGGTTTAGGTGGAGCTTTGAGAGGCTGCTGCCTCACCCACGGGTGACACAACACTGTAATGACG